>NC_064214.1:10576543-10878717 GCF_023101765.2 Spodoptera frugiperda | reverse complement strand
GTAACGCACTTGTAACGCTTCTGTTGTTTCGAATGCCCATGGGTGGCGGCGATTGCTCACCATCGGGTGATCCGTCTGCTCGTTTACCGGCTTATACCATGAAATGTGTTTTTGAATAATGGAAAAACAATTTTAATGATAAGTACCTACTGATAATAAAATTGATATTCTCAAAAATATTGAATAGACTCCAAGGTATTGATGTCGTACTATTTTTAGTGACCAATACATCAAATTACGTATAATGATAGTACTTATGCGATAGTAATATTTTATCTTTTAATACTTAAATATTATGATAGATAGGCATACTAGATGTTGATGACGAAAAAAACAATAATTAGAAATAATATTTCAGTGATATATAATAATTAACTAGCTTCTTTCAGGGGCTTCGCCCGCGATCTCATAGGATAAAAAATAGCTAGTGTTACCCCACAGCATAATCTACCCCTGTTCCAAATTTCATCCCGATCCCTTAAGCCGTTTTGACGTGATTGAGTAACAAACACACACAAAAACACATAAACAAATAATGAAATAATTTAATCTTACTAATGTTATTATAATTGTAATTACTAATGTCAGATTAATTAATAACGGAAATCGTTTTGATATGACTATGATATACATATTTACGTCATATACAATAAGTTTCTGTCATAACTCCTTCCTATCAATGAAGGAAAACATCGTGAGGAAACCTGGACTCATTCCTCACCGTGTGACAAGAGGACTTTGCCTAGCAGAAGGATAGAAAGAGGCTGATGATGGTGATGATGATGATCAAGATGAGGTTTGTGACGATCCATCCAACTCTGTAATAAGTAAAAACCCAAACACAATCCAAATCACTGTCACATTGATAACACGTGCAAAGATAAAACCACGTATAGTATTCAATGAAGCACGACAAATTTTAGGCTTGATAACAGATATAATATATTTCAGCTTAATAATTCTCATTTTGCAAATATTTGTACTAATTAATTCGTTGGTAATAGACGTTATAGTGAATAGTGAAGTGAAAAATAGTTTCAGTGTTAATTCTCATTCAGAATTTGGCGCCACATATGATCAATGGCATAAATACGTTTCTGGAAATCCCAACTGTGATAGCATGGATTTAGACTGATAGTGATCGATAATATAGATTCTTATCAGATGTCTTTGTTCTTTCAACTTCTATTTTTGGAAAATAGAGAAGATATTTTGAAGATAGGAAAGGAGAAGGGAAAGTGCAAAGAAAGGTGAATTTAAGTTTATGTATAATCAAATATTTGGGAAGAAAATTGCAGACCATAAAATTTTAACATAAACATGCATAATATTTCAAATAATCTAGTCTAAAATCAAGAATGTATTAGTGTTCGACCGGGAACAATTTTTGACCCGAGAAAAATAGACAACAGATATTTTTATTTTTTCCAAAATATTTCGATGTCTTCGTAATTTTGCACTAACCTGACTACGTGTACAACGTCGCATCACTAATCCAAGCATCAAAATATCTACTTCCACTAATTGTTCCCATTATCAGTGCAACGTCGTAACGTAGGCTCTACTTCCATATATAAACAGAATTAAGTCGAACACGCCTATCATTAACACTAAATTAGCCGATACAGTGACATCTACAAAAATGTTTATTTATCTACCAACTTTAATAACATTCGTTTGTGCTATCTACTTATATTTCACAAGGACTTTCGACTTTTGGAAAAAACGAAATGTGAAAGCACCAAATCCAATACCATTTTTCGGTAACTACATTGATGTGTTCTTTAGAAGAAAACATATGGGCGTTCTATACCATGATATTTACGAACAATATCCAGATGAAAAAGTAGTGGGCTTGTACAGAATGATGTCGCCTACTCTGTTGATTCGTGATCTTGATATAGTGAAACAAGTGCTGCAAAAGGATTTTGAATCTTTTCCTGATCGTGGAGTATACTACAGCAAGGATAAGCTTGGAAACAATCTCTTCCACGCCGACGTCGATGTCATGAAAGGAATAAGAAAACATCTGACTACTGTATTCACACCAAACAAATTCAAGTCGAATTTTTACATGCTTGCCAACCGAGCGGATCAATTTCTTGAATATATGGGAAGAATTAGCGACGAAAATGGAGAAGTAAATATGCTGCCAGCTCTTAGAAAATATGGTGCTGACTCCATCATGATGACTGCTTTCGGTATTGACTTGAATCCTTACGATGAAAACAACTTAATATGTGATGTGTTAGATGAAGAAATTCAGTATCCCAGTTATTTCCTTGAACTGGAGTTACTTTTCCCTGGCAGTCTTGCGAGATTTGATTTATCAATATTTCCAACTAAAATTGCTCAGTATTTTAAACAAATAATTGAAGCTGGTGCGACACTAGGAGTTACGGAAAAAACCGAAAGAAATAGAGCAATTGATATTATGATGGAATTAAAAAGACAAGGAACTATAAGCTCTAGAAAAGGAGATGACGAAAAGGAAAATTGGGTGGAAATCACAGATGAGTTGTTAGCTGGTCAAGCATTTATCTTCTACTTAGCCGGCTATGGAAACAATTGTTTACTAGGATCTTATGCCTTATATTACTTGGCCAAAAACCCCGAAAAACAAGATATTCTAATACAAGAAATTGATGAAGTTATACTGAAGCACGATGGCAAATTTTCTTACGAAGCATTGAAAGAAATGAAATATCTAGAGATGGTTTTTGAAGAGACTTTACGTCTGAATCCTATGACGAACGCTGTTGTTAGGAATGCTGCGAGAGATGTGCAGTTGGAAGGTACAGATATCATCGTTCCAAAAAATACTATCCTTGCAATATCTCCATACTCAATCCAGCACGATGAGAAATATTTCCCTGAGCCAGAAAAGTTTAAACCTGAGAGGTTTTCTGCTGAAAACGCGAGGGAAAACCATCCCTGTGCCATGTTATCCTTTGGACTTGGGCCAAGGAGCTGCCTTGGTGAGTACAATTATTATAAAAATCACTTACACCCAATACATTATTTTTATCTCGTAATCTAATTAATTGTAATCCGACAAATCCGTCTTGTAATCTTTTTATTAGGTAACGATGCAATTATTATCTGTATTTTTATTCGCGGTTTTGGCTACATTTTTATTTATTTTATGTCAAATAACGATATTGTTTTTATCTACTTCTTTATCAAAAATGCAGTCACCTATTTTTATTAGATTCAAAAACTTTCATTAAAAATCAAAAACCTATTGAATTCAAAGAGGCATTTATAATCAAACATCTTGTATAAAATATAGTTTCTAATTCTTCTTTTCTTTATTTATTACAGGTCAAAAATTCGCTCAAATCCAGTTCGGTATATGTATGGTGAAGATATTATTGAAATACAGAGTGGAATGCACCAAGAATACTCCAGAGTCCATCACGTATACTCCTTTGCGACTACTCCTCACTCCCAATGAAAGAATATATCTCAGATTAGTTAATAGAGATAAGTAGTATTAATGTATCGTAATCCAATTAGGTTTTGTCAATAAGTTAATCCTGTAAATACGCTTAGATATAATAATTAAATTATTTTATTCCTAATACTCATTCTTGGTTTTAATCTAATCCCAAACCATAAAAATTATTATCTGGTCTAGACTAATAAATAAATTAGGAGTGTCTGTGTGTAATATTGAAATTACTGGTTTTTACTACATGCATAATGATTACCTATACATATTATGATACCTACAAAAGAATATTTTTTTATTTTTGTCTGTCGGTCTGTCTGTCTGTTTGTTTGTTCTGACTTATCTCTGAAATGGCTGGACCGATTGTGACAGGACTTTTATTGGCAGTTAGCTAATGTACTAATGAGTAACTAAGGCTACTTTTATTACTCACAAAGCCTGTAATCCACGCGAGAGAAGTCACAGGAATCAGCTAGTAAAGTTATAAACATTGACTTTCCTTATAACACACGCAAAGCTCGCTATGTTACAAAACAGTCGGTTTATCTGCGCAAACGCATCAACACGTACTCGGCTATCGGCCAATCGCGTTCGAGGGCGGGAACGGAGAACGTTGCCTTTCGAAAAAAGAACTCTGCGTTCCATTTGTACGATGTATCTTTAGTTTTTAATGAGTACTTGACAACCTTTATGAGGTGAGGCTGGATTTAAAGAGGTTTAATTATAAATCTGGGATAAAGGGTTTTTAATAAAAATTATGTACTTGCCTCGTAGTCATCTGCGTGAGTGCGATTGTAAAGCAAGCGGTTTTGGGTTAGATTTTGGACAAAGTATCTAGTTATTGATATTTCTTAGTTTACTGTACTATACTGCCGCACTCAGAGACATTTAATGATTACTTGAACTATTCCTTAGTAACGATTTTGTATAGAAAATAATTGGCAAGAAAAGGGTTAAGTTACCATAAAATTATTCTGAATAAGGCGGCTAGGGAGCATTGTTTCCATATTTTGTTAAATTTTATTGACATCTATATCTTGGTGTCGCTCAGAATTATCGAAAAATAGTGTTCTATTTAATATTCGCATACAAGTTGTAATTAAAATGTCCGACTGATACATACAGCGTGTCAACGTCCTGCAGTTAATTTAATTGAAATTGATACGACTATCAGTAACCGCAATCAATCACTGATATTATGTATTTATATTTACTTCTTAGAAAATTAACTGAAATAACAAAGTAAGTTA
Organism: Spodoptera frugiperda; assembly: GCF_023101765.2. Lineage (NCBI taxonomy): Eukaryota > Metazoa > Arthropoda > Insecta > Lepidoptera > Noctuidae > Spodoptera > Spodoptera frugiperda. The sequence goes on along the minus strand of NC_064214.1, from coordinate 10,874,013 downwards.
ACAGATTTTAAGATTGATCTATTCATATGTAAGGCAAAATGTTACTGCCTTCTTGGTTGTGTGGATATAAGAGCAACTGTTGAACAAGGGTTATTAGGTGCGATTCATAAGTCAGATAGTGTTATTGGGTATATTTAGTTTTTTATAGTCTAAGCCGGTAAACGACCAGATGGACCAGGTGATGGTAAGCAATCGCCGCCGCCCATGGACACCTTAAACATCACGACACGGCATTACATTTGTGTTGCCGGCATTTTGGGAATTTAAGGGTTGTTGGTTGGGAAGCTTGGAGAAGGGAGGTAATTGGGCCTCCGGTAACCCATTCATACAACGAAACCCAAAGCAAGCGTTGTTTCACGTCGGTTTTCTGTGAGGCCGTGGTATCACTCCAGTCGAGCCGGCCCATTCGTGCCAAAGCATGGCTTGCCACACTTAAGCATTTTCAGAATTATTAGTAATGGCATTTTTGTCGATAAGCTCATCCCCTATTACGACACAATTGGGACTTATAACACAATTAGCGATTTGTGACTCATGTACATATGTATCTCCTAATGCGTTTAATATAAGAGTGTATATCAATACCATCTTAAAAATTACCGCGCCCTTGACATTTTAACTATACTTCCTAGAATCACAGACGTTATGACAAATGTAAAAAAACTATTATTTAACTATAGTCGACATCAATCACTGTCAACAGATATAATAACATAGACACACACTGACATGCTTAAGGATGTTAAACTGATATGTGGACCTAATGTTTGGGCCTCAACATCAGTGGTGATGTAGGCACGTAATGAAATGCCCATATTTGTTTTTTTTTGTTTTTTTTTTTAAATAAAACGTTGCCCCACATTAGGATTTTCTCCTGTGTCGTGGGTGCGTTTACAAACATACAAGTTCACATACACATGACACCCAGACCCGAAACAACAATTTGTGGATCACACAAAGAGTTGCTCCGTGCGGGAATCGAACCCGCTACTCGTTGCACGGCAGCCAGTTGCCCAGCCACCGCGCCAACCGTGCAGTCATATTGCCTCGAAGGACAAAGGTTTAGATAGTGGTCCGCAGAAGACAAAATATGGTCCGCAAAATAAAAAAGATCAAGACAATTTCTATTACTTGGTTAAAGTACAAACAAAATGTTAACTGAGAGGATCAATAAAATCAAAAGGTCATTATTTGTATGAGAACAATTCTGGAGATCTTAGACTCTGGAGAAAATCGTACGTGGGACATGAAAAAAAGTAATAGTAATAGTGGTATCTGGCCTAACAAAAATGTAAAAAAAAATAAATTTCAAAGGTGTCTATTTTAGTAATGAGTGACTCAATTGCACTTATGCAAATAAACTTGACGATACGCAATTATTTAACAACAAAAAAGCCTTGATATGAGAACATAATATGTATATTTTTTAGGCAAAATATCTACAAACTAAATCAAATTTTACATCATCGGTATCTCCTACTTCATTATCGACACCGCCATTCATATAATAGTGTGATTTCCCATTGAATCGATAATAATCTACTGATGACGTCATAGGCAATCAATTTAAAATAATTTTGTTTAGTCGCCAGGATTTAATGATCAGTATAATCAAATGAATTAGAGAAATAATTTCCATAATGCTTTTCAAGTGCCGCAAATTAAAAGATTAGATCTATGTCGTTGTATCTATCATTATGGGCACAAACTATCAGATATTAATACGATAATATTTGTATTAACCAATAATTGATAGTGTTTCTGTATGCTAATCTTAGATTTTTGCCCAAATTATCTTAAACCGACGGAAAATTATTAAGAAGTTTCTGGTGTGTGGTTGTATAAAAAATTAGCTGGAACACTAACTGCCAATTTCAATAACCGATCAATCTCCATTTTTGACAGAAACTCTATATAGAACTCAAAATTTCATCTCAAGCTAAGGATTTCGGATTGAGATCGGTCATTGGAATCGGTAGTAAATCGATTTGTTTGGGACACGCACGCCATTACCTCTTAAAACCGCTGCAACTCCTGTAAGCCAGGATCTACAAATAAATCTAGTAAATCGATTCTCTAAACTAATAATTGGGTCTTCAATAACAGAAAAAGAGTAATGTTTAGTACCTATATGAAAATGAGCTGAGCCGAGAAAGACAATAATGGCAGACTAATAAACAATTGACTGTTTCATCATCAAAATTTATTATGAAAGTGAGAACAAAAAATTCAATATTCCATTTCTAGTCATAACTTAGTATGCAATTTCACAAAGTAATGAAGAAAGGTATTAGAAGAGGCCAACAAGACGTTAATTTCAAGATTTAAATTCAAAGAAACATGAATCATCCTCATTTAGCTGGTCGGAATATAATTCGAGACGATCAGCAGTCAATAAGCGATGATTTCGCGGCACCCGTCAATCATGAAACAATTATAGTAGTGTGTGATTGAAAATATGATCGACCTCACAATACGGAAGAGTATTTGATAGAGGAAACTAAACATTGAAAGATAAGCTAAACGATAATTTAGAAAAGATGGATTCTATAACTTTAACTTTTAGATGGCTCTGTACCATTGTTTGGGCCAATGTCTAGATAGTCTAGTTTAGTTAGCTAGTCTATTAATGGCACTGATCGAATCATTGACTAATAAATAATAGCTTTGTACTAATCTACTTTGCAAAAAAATTGCACTACAATAAGTAAATGCTTATACTTGCAAAGGGCTTTAAAATGTGAACTTGTCCAATTTTGTTTCCCAGAATTATTACAAAAGGCGATTGGGCAAAATTCACCCGGAATCAACAGCAACATTGTATATGTGTCGTTCTGTTAGGCTTGAAATATGCAACAATTAGACGTAATGATTTTTCTTTTATGTGCTGTTAGGTAGGTAAAATAGCAAAATGTATAAAAATAACTTATGAAAGGAGATGGCTAAATGACTGACCCAGGCATAATAACAAGAATACGAATTTCACGCTAACCCGTATCATTTAAATATTCACTTATGAATTATTTTGTGTTTAACTAATTCTTATAACTTGGTGAACAAAAATTAACAAAAAATAAGTTTCATAATTGATTTTTTTCTGTTGTGGTTTGACATGACAACACGGAAGTAGGTACTGCAAGCTATTATTAGGACATTAGTTTCCCCGAAAATCAAATCGAAATAATTAAACGAACATCAATTTTTAATAACGGTAATATATAATGACTTTTTTCTGAAACCAAATAATTGTAAATGTTTTGATCGACACAAAATATATATTTTGTATAAGATTGCACAATCTTACTATACATTTTGTGTCTGTCCTTGGTTACTTTGTGTTCATTATCTAGTATAAGCAGAATTGTTTACCTATCTACCTCATATATAAATAACTTTCGGCTCAGGTTCATCAAAACGCCTTGGTAAAAGTTCAGAGCAATGTTATATTTTGAAGTTTTTGTAACGTTGTTTGACGTAGGAGCGCTACTTTATTTTCAGGATTGCGCAGATATGCCAAGTTGCTGGACCTTCTTAACCACAAAATATTAATCTTTAATTATGCGGCTTTATTTATTGCTAGTTACCATATTTATACAATATTTATTTGTACGGGTTACGATGTCCATACTTTGGTTTAGCCATGTCCTTTGCCCACTGTCCTTTCCTGTTATGAGTTTTCCAGAAAACCTTCTAGAATTCTAATTATAGTTTCATTTTCCTTATCAATCTAATATTATGAACTCATTCATAATAGCAAATTCTAAAACTAATTGGTATTTGGTTTACTATACGCCTCTTCGATCACGTAGACGCGCAAATTACCGAAATCATTAAAGATTTAATAATCATCTATGTTAGTAGGTGTTACATTAATATTGTCGAGAGTCGTGACATAAGTCGCGTGTTCGAAATCATCATCATTATCATTTAGCTATTTTCTTTTCACTAATTAATCAATTAGTGTTTTAATGAGATTTGTGTTGAATAGTTTTTAATTATTCAGGTGATTATTGGAACGTTTTGGCACGTTCGCAGACGACGAGTGTTTTGTCACGTTCATCGAATAAGCAATGATTCGAACGTACGGTTGACGCGGTATCTGCGCAATTACCTGCCGTGCAACTGATAGCGATTTTGATTCCTGCACGGAGTAACTCTTTGTGTGATCCACAAATTGTTGTTGCGGTTGTCATGTGTATGTGAAATTGTATATTTGTAAACGTATCTATGATACAAGAGAAAATACTAGTGTGGAGCAACGTTATTAAAGAAGAGAACAGAAAGAGATAGTAAGTAAATTGATTGAAGGTTTTGTTTGTTTACATTGATAAATAAATTTTGTTGGTTATCTAACTTAAAATACGGTCTTTTAAGACTGATTTCTCTATAAGTCTTCCGATTCTAGAATGTTATGTTATGAAAAAATTATATGGATGGACCATATAATTTTTTTGCTGAAACTTATATTATTTCCAGGTTTACATTATCTCAGGTAAAAGCTATCTTCTCAAGTTCTCGCATCTCTGACGATACACAGCAAGCTCAAACCCGACACGATAATGATACAGCTCGTGACACAATCATTACCGACACCATAGAATTTGATCGTTTCCCTGTTACGGTACGCGTAAATATAATTATCTATTGAATATCTCACCTTGTATAGTACTCAAAAGGTAAGCAGAACAAACAAGTAAGTACATGACACGTGTGTATTTGACTGTACACAGAAATGAATTAATCATCAATGAAAATATTTTCATTCGTTATGCAAATGATTTTTTTAATGACTAGCTTCTGCCAGCTGTTTCATTTAACATTTTCATAATATAGCTACAGTATACTTATTGTATTACAATACAATATAATTGTATATTTAGTTTAGTTTTTCGAAAATTGCTCAGTAGTAGCACGGAATCTGGAATAGTGCCCAGTATATGGCAATAGGCTCACCCGCTATTACATGGGACTTATAACACAAATGGTGAAAAAGTGAGTGTACAATGTATAGCGGCATTACATGCCGTCTGCATACCTGCATGCTTCGGGATTAAAGGCATGACGTTGAGATAATTTAATAAATATAAAATATATTTTTTTCGGGTATAAAATGTATCGATTGTTTTTTATAGCAGAATTTTGCATCGTCTACTTTGAGGAAAAAAATGTGTGACTTCAGTAGAGTTGTTATGCACTTTTATATAAACGATTACCCTATTTCTCACCCGATTAGATAAAGTGCATTATCAAAGGTAAACAATTTATTATTTATGTCGTCAACAAAAGGATATAATAATATCACATGTCCTTACTAAGTACATTTAATTACATTATGATAAGTACAGATTAAAAAATTACAATGTATTATTATGTAAATTGGTCGAGATTTTATCAAGAAACAATTCGAAGAATTCTCTAAGTTAATTGTTTATTTTGATGATAATGTATTAAAAATAGAAAGAGTAAATAATTGGGTTTTTACTTTAAAAAGTGGCTTCGATCGTGGTAACTTTTTAAACATAGAAAACAGTATATAAGTTGGGTCAGATTGTACCAAATTAAAAAAACGGCGTTTCTAAAGATTAACTGTTAAAAAAAAAATCAAATAATGGGACGATGTGGTCTCTAAGAGACAAAGCCCTTTAAATAAATGAAAAAAAAACAAATAATCAATCGATTGGAATTGGTACGCGAACATAGAAAGATGGACAATCACTTTCTCAAACTAACTGTTAAGTAATCGTAAACAGTAGGCAATAAAGATAAACCACACAAATAATCAAAACCTTTTTATCTAAGCACCCTGAGGGACACCAAACTCAGAACAAAAATAGCGTTGGACCCAGCACAGCTCCTTGTGGCACACCACGGCGTAGAATGACTTCCTCAATGGCAGCACGCACAAACATCATTAGTCATCGTAATTCCGGCAGTGAAGCGACAGTTAAGAATTAAATCGCACTTTTTGTTGCTTCAGACCTTTGGAGGCTTTAGACGTTTTGATAATGGCCTTAGAATAGATCTTTAATTGTCGAACGGAGGTTATGATCTGTTCAAATTACAATTATCTATTGTGCACCTGATTGTTACCTGTTGTCTGGTTATTATGATGTTAGATGTGGATTTGGTTCGACGTCTAGGTCAAATAAAAGGGATTTTGAGAAATATATCTTTTAATATTTCAACTCTGTTTCTGCTTTAAAACATTGGGCATTGGCATTGGATTAGGTGGTCTAAACAATCATTAATTCTTCTAGATGAAGTATTTTCTTTTAGGACACAGCCATTCCCATACCTCTGCAACATCCTGTAAGCCAGGATCTACAATAGATACAACCATGAAAACATCGGGACACTGAACTGTCTTGGATTCCGCAATGAAATAAATCAGAGAAGATAATTAGAGGAGAAGAAAAGAAAAACATGTTGATCGTTGCTTCTCTGCATTAGACCGGGTCTTTGTCTAGCAATGGATTTAATATATAGGTTGATATCGTATCATTCTCTATTATCGTTAAAAATATTATCTTATACTTGTTTAGGTACTACATTTACTTCGCTACTTGTTATGTAAAACATTTTGTAATATCCTTAACCTTATCAAGATGACTATCAGATTCTTGATTTCTATCATATACGTTAATAATATGTCGTTGTCGGTTGTACATTATTATTTTATGGTAAGTTTCCTATTAAAATTTTCCACCAAGAGATTCCTTTATTAATCTTAATGTCCTTATCAGATTCACGTTTATTTGTGCCAATCGGTTAGTTTCCAGTATGTTTTAATTATTCCATAGATGCCTTCATCATCACGTCAGACTTTTGACTTTGTTCTTATTGAAATCAGGAATTAAAATGTTTTGATTTTAGTTATAGTTATTACATATTTTACTTGATATATTTCTTATCTAAAACATTGATTTTGAACTTCATAATTAGGTATATTAATTAAGTTCTATATTATTATGGTATTCATAGATGTTTGCCCTTAGACACGTGGCAAGATGGCCGCCGTTTAGCACGACAGATCATAACATGAACGGCAAATGCCAGACGCTAAACTGATTGGCGGGCAATGAGTGTCATTAACATGCCAATGTAATATTTGGGCCATAAAACTAAATTACTGTATACAGAAGTCGCACTTTGAACAGTTTTTAGGAATTTTGTGAAAGAGCACTATTTTATGGCGTATAAGAAATACGAATTGAAAGTTCTTTGTGTATGTATTGTATATGGGGTAGAAGGAATAGGGAGCAAACGAGCACGTTATAAAGTCAATGTCAAAGTCAAAGTCAAAATTTATTTATGAACCGGGAAGGCACTTTTGAACTTTAAAGCAAATATTACAATATAAAAAGAAAATGTGTGTCTGTCGGTCAGTCTTCTAGTGAAGCTCGTTTCGTTTGCTTGTTCCAAGGTGTAGACTCCTATGGAGAAGAACGGGCAAGGAAGTCCATAGGTTACTCTCTTTCAATCTGGTTCACAATACAATACTTGGTTACATTATAATAGTTACATTATTACATATTAGGGATAGTATTTATAGCATCGGAATTACTCTGGCATGATTAGTAATTGTTTGCCAGTTTTCATTTAAGGACTATTTTAGCAATAGTAGATAGTATCGGTTAACTTATCAAAGAAATTCTTCTTGCTTCTGAACAATCGAGCTTCTGCATTTATTTTCTAAGTGACCATACTGAGTCAATGCGTGACACGAGAACAGCCATCTTACAAAGAACCTTGTCATCTATAATCGTCTTTTCAAATGTTAGACAATGTATAGGTCATCGTAATCTGGTCGCGAACCGCAATTAAGAATAATTAGAGCTCTTTGAATGGCAGTAGTGTATCAACGAAACGGTTCCTTGGAATTCTTTTGTTTTTTTTTCCTGTTTTTTTTTTCGTGATTTTGAATTTATATTTGGAACTGAATCATTTGATCGAATGATAATTAAGTTAACCTATATTATGAAGTCATTATCGCCTTTGTGGTGGGAAATTACGTGTCACGTCCATCGCCTTCTAGAGGCGTGTTGTACGCATAGCAACTGTATGATTTTTCTAGCTATTCATATCGAACTGTTGATGTTCTGAGTGGATTGAATTTTCTTTCTATCTATTAAGAAAATTACTGTCAGTTTTTCTGGCGTTTTCACTAAAAAGGGTTGACTTAATATTTAGATAATCTAGGAAGAATACACTTGATACGTATGTATATCATTTGTGTAGTTTCATTATATCATGCAAATGTATATTTGATATCGAATTACGTCTTAATAAATTGGGTGCTTTAAGAAATCATGATGTGATATGAATATAGACGTTCTAATGTGTGTGATATTAATCCATAATTCATTTCAGATACTTATAATCTATTAATCGTTTTGACACTTGCGGGAGTTGCAGATCACTTTCAAGTTCTACAGATTTAAAGGAAATAATTCAATTGACCTTTACATTTTCAATTAAATCAATCTCATTATTTATCTACATTGACGCGTTCCCAATAAATAAAGATAAATAGACTCCCCCCACATGAAAACCTTGTGCTTATTACCTTTCTTTCTATTATTTAAGGTTTCATTGTTAGTATAGTCTTCCTTTCTCCTGGCCTTTTTACAAGGTTAGTATTGACACTAGGTCTCATTTATTTTGTTTGGTTGTCTTATAGTAAAATACTTAGACTTTTATAAGTAATCTAGACTTTACTTTTTAAAAAAATGGCAATTACAGCCATTTTTTTCAATAGTTCATACTGTTTTCTTTATGATATTTATTATCAGTTTGACATTTCCGAAACGACTAGTTGAAATGTATGCAAAATTTCGCCATTAAATCATATATTTCTTTCTTTCGTCAGTTCATTCCCAGCCATCCAATACCAAAGTTAGTTTCCCATACAATCAGACGCTTCCAAAATTAAACGCGCATGACGCACCAAAAAAAAAAGAATATTAATTCGAAAATCAAAGCTATACCACAAACAACGTGACACAGTCAGCCAGCCTCATTGTATACACTAGAACTTCCTGGCTATAGTGTTAATAGACAATAATTGATCTCTCTGGCGGCCACCCGCGTCGCCACTGTCCGTGTATTTTTAACTTCCGAACGCATCCGACCGCGATGGCGTCTGTTTTGTAAGATGGCCGCTAAGTTGGCGGGAAATGTGCGGTGGACTTAGCTGCTGGTTTATTTTGATTTGATTGGTGTTTAAAGACAGATCCTCATCTGTTCCTATTTATATGTTTAATCAATTAGAGTTTTAACTATTTGTAGCGAGTAAAGTTTCCTGAAAATGTGAAGTGAAGTTTTAGGTAACGTAAGTTGATTTGATTGCTTTTTAGGTTATTTTTTAAAGGAAATCTGTTAATTTTGATTGTAATAACAACTGCATTATTTGAATCGTTCCATTTAAATGAATAATTAAGAGAAATCAATTCAGCTACAATGTTGTCAGTCACCAGTAAAGATTGTCTTGGCCATAAAAGTATCGACATTATCTACGTAATGAGATCTATCTGCCCTAAGGACCTGAATCAATTGTCTAGGAATCTCATAAATAAAATAAATTAATCTGAAAAATATCAGTAACATTTTTCTTAGAGAGGTAATATCAGTCATCCAGTGACTTCTCCCGCCTTGGGCGAGGCGAGATAGAGTTACAGACTCCTATCTACTAACTAAAAACCACCCCGTTCCTACTCCTGTTTTCTCGGTTACTCGCAAGGTATCGGTAGTCGCAGCACCGGTTAGGGAAGTAGTACCAGCTAAACTATTACTCAATTTAAGACCCGAGAGGCGTTAAAATATAGATACCAAACAGCTCAATCTAATGTTAAATATACACCAACAAAATTATTCATGATTGCTGTAAATTGAACAAAATAGCAATAACAAGCAATCAAAGGTAATTGTCGTTGTTTGCAAGTTATTTGTTCCAGGCGACAAGGGGACAATAACTCAAAAATCCGCAACATTCCGCCTCCCTCGTTAGCAAAGTTCCAATTTTAAATTCATCGCGAGTCATTTGCCGTTGCGATCGCTGCGCGGGACACATGACGTCATTAGTCACGAAGTGTGGTGCGCTTGCAACGTTTTGATACTTGCTCTATTTTTATTTATTTTATTAGTAGCTATAATGCCTTATTTCCTGAACGGATATAAAAAATATGACGCTTTTCACTAATTATGTTATGATTAATTCATGAAAGAAGACATGGTTATGATGGTGTTTATGTTAAATAAATAAATTATATTATTATAAGTTTGAAATGTCAACCCGCATTTAGCAGGCCCTTCTCCGCGTGAGAAGAGGCTTCTGGTCAGCAGTGGCCTCTTATGGTTTTTGATGTGATGTGATCCACACATGGACAGAGTATGGTTACAGTAGCCGCAGAGCTATTAATGAGACTTTACAAAAAACCTAAATCTTATAAACTTTGTCCCAAGAGCACTACTTTGGTAGACATTGTCTTACGTCATTTACACATTAGAGTTATCAGTTTTGTCATGATCACGTAAAAGATAATGATCTTTATTGAAATAGATAACTTGAGTACGATATTAAACAAGTACAGATAGTGATCAGTGATCCTGATTATACAAGTATCTCGGTATTTTTAGTATTATAATATATGTTTAATTATAGTACCCTAACCAAATAAGGCCTATGCCCCAATAAAGCCTATTTTGAAAATTTCCCTCTTCCCGATGTCAAATGGTCGCCAAAGTTTGTAGAAGTGTGCATGCACATTACTTAACTAATTTGAGCACAGCAAGCAACCCGTGCCGCGATTATGTTGGAACCTACAGACGAAAACAATCACGACGTGGAGCGCACTTTAGTTTTTATAAAATTCGAGTAGCGTAAACTGTTAGTATTTTTATATTTATCAGTATACGACGTGCCGTGTTTTGTCTGTATGACAATTATACATTTAGCCATCTCCTCACATTAGTGAAATAGCTATAATATCGGTGTATTTCATATAATCGTTGTTTTGTTTACCTATGTGCCATGCCCTAATAAAGCCTACAAAAAAAACGTGTAGGCCTTATTACGGCATAGTTGTTTTTCAGTAATTTCAAAGAAAACGGATCACCAGCTTCTGTCAAAAAGAAAGCCAATGGATTTTGCAAAAGATGGAAAACGCTGTTAAAATGGTAGAAAGGGGTAAACGGGGTGAATAGATACAGAAAAGGGGTGAATGGATATCGGGAAATTCTTCATAGTATCTATTCACCCTTCGAATTTTATACACCCTGTTTTACCCGGTAGGCTGCTGCAGCCAGATATAACATCCAAAGAAGTACGCATCATCTAAAGAGTGGTTTCCACTACACGAAAGCTAGGTCGGTCGCTAAATTGGCTACAGAACAAGAAGTTATTCTCATTCGTTTGACTGATGCTGGGATGCCGATGACTTCAAAGATGTTACTTGGGTATTACATGATGAGAAACTCGTTTAGCCTGATGTATAATGACAAAAATTAATTAATAAGATCTCATTACATTTATTATGAGCATTGACAAAGTTTTGTTATAATTAAGAAGTTGAATACTTACTAGTTTTTATTGAGGCCTTATTAAGACATAGGGTTCCCAATAAGGCCAAAGTGACACTTTAGTTATTTGTGTTTATAAAATTGTAAATTTTGTTTCTAAAGCCATTTTGATTCCATTATTACAAAGTTTAATAAATAAATATAAGATTTTGAAATTATCAGCCCATTGTCATTTTAAACCTACGAGCTAGGCGGTAATAAAAATAAGGTAGGCCTTATTTGGTTAGGTTACCTTATATGTCATCGTGACATTAATTATCTGCTAACATGAGTAATGACGGTTTTTCCAAAGTGATTAGAAATTCCAAAAAAGTATGTGAATATATAATTTTTCAGACAGTTATGTAAATGTTTTACATATGTATTTATGACCCATGATAATATATTACTATGGGAATTGCTAGGCATTGGAATTCTTTGCCGGAGTCTGTTTCCTGATGGGTATAACCTGGGAATCTTCAAAGCCCGAGTGTAAAGGTTACTTATGGGCAGACGTGCTCCATCGTAGGCCGCACCATCACTTACTGTCAGGGGAGATAGCGGCCAAACGTCGACTCATCAAATGTCTACATTTTGTAAAACAATATATTTGTCTCTCTTAATTCATTAATTTTAATTTTTTTTTAATTATAAAATTATCCACAGCATTGTGATTTGCGAAAGTATCAAAACCTTTCGGTCTTGTTAAATTTGAAGTCGGCGGTGCGGCGTGTCGCTGGCGCGGCGGCGACATGACGAATGGCAGTGCGCGTTCCAAATTTAAAATCCGCCGCGTAACGCCCGCGCTAATGGCATTGTTTATGGAAGCGCGCTGACTTACGAACTGATCAGTGTTGCAATGCTTTTAATTTTGAATAAGAAGGGAATGCGGGGAATAAAAAAAGGAATTCATGGTTGCATTCGCTTTTGTACGTATGTGATAATATGAGTGGATAAAAGTGGTTCGGATATTTATGTGCCTGTGTAGTTTTATTATTTATCATATTCAAAGTATATGATTGATCATATACTTTCGGGATAAAAGTATGGAGCAGGGTAGTATAGAGCCATCGTAATTTATTAATAATATTTCATTATGTCTACTGAGTCAAACACATAGCATCTTTAAATATATTTTTAATGGAAATTGGGCGAAAACACAATTCTGCACTGGCAACACTAACCAAAAGGCGGTCTCTTTAGCCGAGCATTAGTTTAAATGACGCTTGAAATTATTTTAAGTGCAGCACGCTCAGTACTTAGTTCTTGAGCTCATTCCGAGTGTGATTTACTAGGTTCGATTCCGGGTGGCATTTTATTTCAGAATGTGGAAGACATCGTCACTGCAGTGTGGTCTTGGCTGAGAATAGAAGTTCTCTATGAGTTTTGTAGAGCGAGTACATATTTAGTGACGCATTTTTTCAATTGCTAATTTAGGTATGTTTAAAAAAGGTATGTAAAAAAACAAGATGACATCATCTTGTCATCGTTTGAATTCTGCAACGTTGTTCTGGTCGAAATATCGAGTTTAATTGATTACCGGCTCTCCATCTAGCTATTTTGAATATTGACGTGCTGTAAATGTGTTTGGCTTCTAACCTACTTCAGAAATATATCATTTGTCGTAGCTTATGTCCTGTCCTGTATTTGGCTACAGATTAAGCTATGTTTTTCCACGAAAGATGTGAAAGATAAGTTGCTGTGGATGTGTTTGGCTTCCCCAATCTTATTCATTGATACACCTAGCTTAGCACTGGTGGAACGGACGCTATGTTTTTCTGGAAATATTTGTGCTAAGAATGGCTTCCTACTATCAGTACATCGCATCCTATTATAACTACGCATCTTCCTCGCACAGCTACTTAGTATCAGTGGAAACGGTTACATAGTTTCACAGTTTAGCTATTACATCTTCGTAGCATAGTTACATAGCACATCTCTGTTGAAAAAGCACTTTAAGCTCTTACTCAAGTATTAAAATTAAACTAACAATTACCAAAAAGGTTTTAATTGTCTTCTACTACTACTACTACATTTTTCTTTAAAACTCTCTCTAGTTGCACTTGTTTTAAGTGACAAAACGTCCACCGTCCAAACGTCCTCTAGAAAAACTAATTAAAATAAATAATTAACCGTCAAAATACGCATAGTATCGCAATTAGACGTTACTCCAGAACAAATTAAACTGTCTTAAGCAGGTAGTTACATTATCGTACGTACTAGTTAACCACACTGACCTCTGCTCAGTACTTTTCGCTTTAAAGGCGATGTTACACTTTGTTTGATAGTAATATTTTTTATTTATTTATATTGTTTTAGTGTTTTTTTTAGTCATATGGTATCTAAGTAATAAAATCTGTTCAGTACCCTTAGTACGAGTTTGCTTTACGTTGAACGAAAATGAAACGAGAGTGCGTTCGGCGCTCTGATTGGTTGGTCCATTCGAGCCGACCAATCAGAGCACCGTTTCGTTTTCGTTCAACGTAAAGCAAACTCGTATTAAGGATACTAAACAGAATTTATTGCGCCTACGTAGACTGAGATTAAATGCGTCACTTTTTAGTCTTTACATAGTAATAAACGCTTTTGGGGTTTTGTTTTTTAATGAAACCAGCCCGCAACAACTTCTCATATCGCTGCAATCCAGTAAGCCAGGATCTACAGTAGATACAGCCATGAAAATGGAACACTAATGTCATGTAAATAAATCTTTTAATAAACGCTTATAAGGTTCGTCCATATAAAAGTATTCTCAGCTTTTAAATACTGCCTTAAAAGTCCAGATCAAATCTAGACTAGCCCTAACAGCCTGAATTTCACTGGCGCTGCGGGATACCATGTGTTCTATTAAGCCGCAGTAAGTGAGGCGTACAGACAGACACGCGTATTAAGAGCTAACGTTTGTGGATTAAGTTTGATTGCCAAAGGAAGAGCTTGTTTGTTAGTGCATATTTTAATGTGGAACGTTTCTATGACTTTTGCTTGGGTTGAGAAGAAATTGTGATTAACCCTAAAGGAGCTTCAAACCTTTAAGAAAAGCGCGTATTCATTTTTAAAAGGTCGGTAACGGTGTGGCTCCTGTAGTGTCGCAGGTGTCCATGGGCGACGCTGATCACTTACCATCAGGTGATCTGTCGGTTCGTTTGCCCCCACCCCTCCCCTATACCATAAAAAAACACACCGCTGTTACATATATGCGATTAATGATACATTACAGATAGATTTTTATCTAATTTGGAGCTTGTAAACAGCAATGGCGGTTTGTTCAACCGATGACCGTGTTTCGGATTAGGACAAATATGAACCGACATCAAGTAAGTAACAAAGTATTTATTTTTATCACTGACTAGCAGACTCGGCTAACTTCATATCGTAACTAGCATTAAAATTATGACGTTAGTGTCGATTAAGATAAAATATATCTAATATTGACACATTGCAAGATTATGAAAAACCCCAAAAGTATCTGTCTTAATAGTGCCTACTGGGTTTTTCTAAATATCGATTATAATTTCTGCAGTCTTATCTAGTAATCAACAGTTCAAAATTCAATATTTTTGGAGTTAATCCATTTTGTGTATAAGTACTTAAGTACCTAAATGGCCTTGTTTTTGCCTAGACAGATAGTAGTTAAGTTATCATAAGTAGATATAACTTGTCTACTTACATTATACTACATAGTTAGGGAAATTACTGCTGAGTTCGATTTCTACACGGAATAATTCTAATCTGGGTGTGATGTGTATGTAAAAATGGAACCACGATACCTACATGTGTAAATCTTTATTTAGTGCCACGTGTTTTAAAGATATAACTATAGACAGATAGACTTTTACTAATGATTCCTCATTTTCTTCAATAACCTTCTCTCCTCTCCAATAACCCCAATCCCTATATCCCCAATCCTAAAATCCCTAATCCCCAAAAGGCCGACAACGCACTTATAACTCCTCAACAGTTGCGGGTGTCCATGGGCGGCGCGGAATGCTTACCATCAGCTGATCCATTTGCTAGTTTGCCAGCCTAGGTATCACATAAAAAAGATAGTATTCTAAAACTATTCATCCTTCTTCAACAAATCAGGTGTTTCCTCAAACTGATCATTTCTCAATCAATCTTGTACAGGGGGAGCAACATTACAAAAACACGAGTCATGTTGCCAATATTTGTCAATGACGCGACCGGGCGTCATGTGCGAACGTGAGTTTGACAACGTAACGACATTCGCGGTTACACCCGCGTAAAACAATTACGACCCTTATGTTGAGGGTGTTTGTAGAAGGTGGTAATGCCTTGTAAGTCTTTTTTGACAAAATATGTTCGTGAGTGTTTAGAAATGCTAACCACAGTAACTCCTGTAAATGAAAATATTGTATCATTTTTTGAGGGCGGGTATAATCATTCAATGACTTCTTCCGTCTTGGGAGAGGCGAGAGGGAGTGTCAGACTCTTGCTGATTAAAAACCACCCGGTTCTAGTCTTGCAAATAATCAAAAAATCTCGATAGCTCAAATGCGTGGTTGCCGCTTTTACTGGTTGATATGATACTGTATATAAGTCTGTAAGTCCAGGTTTTCAGTCGAGTGAAATTTCAATAGCAGGAATGTATCCCCCATAAAAATGATTTTTCTTCAACATGCAAAACTTATAGTTTTACTCAAATACGTAAAAAAACCACAGAAAGAGATGAAAAACTTTCTTCCTACCCTAAACACTGAACTACACTATTTCAATTCACAAACATAATAATTTGATTCACGCACTCCTATTCCTACTCCTGCTCTTACATACATAGATAACCAAATCAGCGAATTCCGATTCAAATCACCCCCCTATTACTTACCCCCTCATAAAATACGAAAGCTAACCCCAAAAATCTAAATACACTCCTGGCCACTCGTAAACCTAAAAAAGAACTATTCAACCCTTGAGTGGCCTGATATAATAAAAATAAAAAGACACTAAAAAAGGTATAAAAGTGTCCGGGGGATGGCAAATGAAATGGAATGCAAATGTGGGATGTGAAAAACGGGGGTGAGTGTGTGTGAGTGGGAGGGGTGACTTTTCGTGGATCTTTGTTGCTTTTGATTCAGTTTGTTTAGATAATTTAGTACGTAGTGTACAACGTTGCAAGACGCAAGCTTAGACTACACCTTTGGCGCGGTGGTTGAGTAACCCGCTACCGCTCAACGTGTAGCGGGTTCGATTCCCGCACGGAGCATGTTATCGGCTTACTCACGTAACTGTTTGACGAGGAACTCGACTAGTTTCAAGCTATGCTAGAGGCTCATGTTCATGAGCAGCATTCCGCAACACACGACGCGGAATGTCGCGTTGCTACTGGCGACTCGAGTTTCGACGAGACGGACATTAAAATAAGAAATAGTCATCTACACTATTGTTTTCGGGACAAAATCGTTACTAAGGCATACTTTAAGTAATCATTAAAAATTTTTAATGCCGCAGCATCCAAAATGTCATCGTTTTTACACACTTAACACTTAAATGGGCCTTTACAAGGTAAGGTCGGGACTTTGTTACGATATAAAATTTTACTTAAGGTAACTCACACACAAAAAGTGCTACATTAACTTCAAGACATTAACCCAGCGCGTAACATCACACATTGTAGTAAAAAATCCGCAATAACCCTAAAATGCTTACCTGTTGAATGTTGATATCACCGTGGATCGCAGGGGTCTTTACGACCCCACATAAAGTTTTATGTTACACAGCCCTGTTTACGTAACATCACTAGTTGCCTTTTTTTATTTGTTGGCTTTTTTATTTTTATATATATTTTTTCTTGTTTTTTTTTTTCATTAAGGTGGTAAGCTATTTAATTTATTTGCTGGTGTATGACCATTTAATTTGTAGTTTATAATCTGTTTGTGATTTGCTTCATTCATGTAAAGATAATCTCGTAGATCTAATTTTATTATTATGTTACCAGCTTACTTACGTAATTGAGACAAGGAACTCGACTAGCTAGAGGCTCATATTCATGAGCAGAAAAAGTTAGATCTAAGAAAAAGATAGACAAAATCTCAGAAGGAATTAAATATATTGATTTTCTGATTACGTTCGGTATACCTACCTACCTAATAGTTCAATGACAATAATTTATTGTTTAACTAATTCCCTGCACTCCAACTTTCATTAAACACAAAAAAGCAACACGACGGTCCTTAATTCGAGCGAACGAAATCCACAATCCGAAAATTTTGGCCGAAAATTCGAAAATCCGACAATCCGTAACTAGCACTCGAAAAGTTTCGAGATCGATTCACAGTTTGAGGGTTAAAGTATTATTCGAGAACGGAATGAGCTATTAATATACAGAAAATGTTTGTTTGTACGTTTTGTTTTAAAGTTTGTTAGCTAATTGGAGTTGGTCTAGCTTTATTACGAGTTCCGAGTGCGGGTTCAATTAGTGACGGGAGTGAGTGGTACAATTTTGAGGTTGGTATTGGTTGGACTGCTATGTTGGGTAGGAGATGACAGACTGACAGTACATGCTGGTATACTCTTCTACCAAAGGAGTGTTTGTTTTTCTGTAATAAAATTAAAAATCTATCACTTAAAGTACTAATTAGGCAATTTGGAACCGGAGTTAGACTATAACTGGCGGATTTACCGGGGCTCCGATTTTAAGAGCAGAAATAGATAAAGGATGGTTTTTAATCAGTAATATTTTGACACTTTCTCTCGCCTCACTTAAGGCGCGAGAAGGCATTAGACTATTTTCTCCCCTTAAAAATAAAAGGCAGTTTGTAACCTGTATTTGAATACAATAAAACCTCCATATTCTCTTAAAAGTGTTTATTGTATTTGTGTATTGTTGTGGTAGTCTTTATCTTAGATTGCCTCAGGCCTTTACGTACGATATACCTACTTACATACACTTATAACTTATTGGATGATTTTCCCCATAAAAAAATTGTCATTCACAATATTACATTGTTAATTCACATTTAAAACTGTAGTTTAGGCAGTTGTAGGCTGGATTCCTAACTACATTAAATAAACTGTTACAAACATCATTAACAATATCTATATATAGTACCCTAACCAAATAAGGCCTATGCCCCAATAAAGCCTATTTTGAAAATTTCCCTCTTCCCGATGTCAAATGGTCGCCAAAGTTTGTAGAAGTGTGCATGCACATTACTTAACTAATTTAAGCATAGCAAGCAACCCGTGCCGCGATTATGTTGGAACCTACAGTCGAAAACAATCACGACGTGGAGCGCACTTTAGTTTTTATAAAATTCGAGTAGCGTAAACTGTTAGTATTTTTATATTTATCAGTATACGACGTGCCGTGTTTTGTCTATATGACAATTATACATTTAGCCATCTCCTCATATTAGTGAAATAGCTATAATATCGGTGTATTTCATATAATCGTTGTTTTGTTTACCTATGTGCCATGCCCTAATAAAGCCTACAAAAAAAACGTGTAGGCCTTATTACGGCATAGTTGTTTTTCAGTAATTTCATAGAAAACGGATCACAAGCTTCTGTCAAAAAGAAAGCCAATGGATTTTGCAAAAGATGTAAAACGCTGTTAAAATGGTAGAAAGGGGTAAACGGGGAGAATAGATACAGAAAAGGGGTAAAAAGGGGTGGATATCGGGAAATTCTTCATAGTATCTATTCAAACCTTGAATTCTGTTCATCCTGTTTTACCTGGTATGCTGTTGCAGCCAGATATAACTTCCCAAGAAGTACGCACCATCTAAAGAGTGGTTCGACTACTGAAAAGCTAGGTCGGTCGCTAAATTGGCTACAGAACAAGAAGTTGTTCTCATTCGTTTGACTGATGCTGGGACGCCGATGACTTCAAAGATTTTACATGGGTATTGCATGATGAGAAACTCGTCAAGTCTGATGTATAATGACCAAAATTAATTAATAAGGTCTCATTACATTTATTATAAGCATTGACAAAATTTTATTATAATTAAGAAGTTGAATACTTACTAGTTTTTATTGAGGCCTTATTAAGACATAGGGTTCCCAATAAGGCCAAAGTGACACTTTAGTTATTTGTGTTTACAAAATTGTAATTTTTGTTTCTAAAGCCATTTTGATTCCATTATTACAAAGTTTAATAAATAAATATAAGATTTTGAAATTATCAGCCCATTGTCATTTTAAACCTACGAGCTAGGCGATAATAAAAATAAGGTAGGCCTTATTTGGTTAGGTTACCTTATATCGAGCCATACTTATAGATAGCCCATATACAGTATAATACAGTAACAAACATATTATAAACAGTACCTACCTATATATACCCACCTGGCCATACTTATAGATAGCCCATATACAGTATAATACAGTAACAAACATAATATATCATAACCAGTACCTATCTATATATACCCAGCCATACTTCTAGATAGCCCATATACAGTATAATACAGTAACAAACATAATTGTCATAAACAGTATCTATACATACCTATATACCTAGCCATGTTTCTAGATAGCCCATATACAGTATAATACTGTAACAAACATATCATGACCAGTACCTACCTATATATACCCACCTGGCCATACTTATAGATAGCCCATATACAGTAACAAATACAGTAACAGTAAGTAATACAGTAACAAATATATCATAAGAAGTACCTATATATAACTACCTAGCCATACTTCTAGATAGCCCATATACAGTGGGAGTATCAGTTTGTCACCTGTTTCAGGACACGGGCGTCGGCCGTGCCGTCTCAATCAATAGTTTCGCGCAAGCTCAGCGGTTGGCCGCGAGACAATACGACATCATTCACTTCTTATACTTTGTTTCTATCTTTCAGCTGGTGTTGGATTACACTGAAAGCTTAGGAAAAACATGTGAAAATTGATTAGAAAAATGTATTTTTAGGTTGTTGAAATTTCTGTTCAAATTTGTGTAAAGAAAGGTGTTTCCAAAAATTCCAGAAGGATTGGGTTGTATTAAGTAGATGCGTGTAAAAAAAGTAAAGAAAAAAAAATGCTATGGAAATCTAAATTTAAAAGAAAGAACTGTCATATATTTTGAATAGAGAACGAATCAACCTATGACAGAAGTCCACAACACAATTACAATATACGACCGTTACGAATTTCAAATGGAACGCATTCAAATTCCAATTTAGAATAGAGGCGTGGTTAGCCAATAAGAAGTGTCACGCGCGGCGACACGGTGACAGTTTCGGCCAATAGCGAAACGACAAAGGCGGTGACATTTTTAAACGGCCGAATTGAGACCGCCCACGTTTGTACAATGTGACTTTGAATTGTGTCATATTTAGTTAGATTTTCCAAAGAATACTTATATTTTTGTAAACTTACTTAATTATGGGTAAGTAAAAAGTTTGACAATAAGGTAGGCTCTTTCATGAGTAAATCGAATTTATTTTTTACATTGACCTCATCTAGTTATTTCAAAGATTGACGTGTAAAAATGTTATTTTATAACCAAATGGAAAAAATAAATATCATTTACATTACCTACTAGACAATTCAGGAATTTTTCAAGGAAAGAGAACCTAAAAAACACTGCGAAAGAATGTCCAATTTTTTTTTTAAATTAAGTGTAGAATCCACGTTTTTAAATACTTAGTAATTTAATTTGTTTTCAAATTCTGGTCATTGCACCTACTTAGGTAGGTATTTGTCACAGATTAATTCAGGGATTGTTATACAAATCCGATTACCGACCTAATTATCTTAGTGTTTAGGTAGATAATCGATTATCATTATATTTATGCATGATGCTATGCTGTCATATTAATGAACGTATGGTGATTGTAATTTATTGCGTAGAAAGTGTTTAAAAAAATAATAACGACGTTTAAGCAATTTCTAAAGAGATGAGATTACCTAATAGGGATGATGACGGGGTATGAAAATTAAAAATATATTTAGTCCGTCAGTTACGTAATGAAAAAATATTAGATACGTATTTTTTATTTTTGTCATATAAGATAACAATACTTAGATAAAACGAATCAAAGTTTAGGATTAGGAGCAATTATACCCACATATTAAAACGTGTCTAAGAAGTGACGTCATGCGATATTTCAAATCAACGAAGATATACTTCGAAAATATTTGTTTCCGTAAGAAAACGAAAAAATACGTGTCTAATATTTTAAAATAATCTACAAGACAGACATTAAAATAAAAATTAGTCATCTATTTATAGGTACATACATAACATGACATCTTAGCTTTGGATTTTGAATTTCATCGTTCCAATTTCCTAAGAAGAAAAAAATGCGTGCCAACAAAAAAAATGTTCTTATTTCAAAATCACGTCATGAATGTGACATTTTCAGCCAATAGCCGCCCGCCTTATTGTCATTGGTTGTCATCTAGATGTCACTGTGTGTCGCATGTCGCATTAGAAAAGGATAGGCAAATAAGAATAGAAGTAGGTTAGAGAGTGACGGGTGATGTTTACGTCGTTCACTCGAATTTAGAATGAAAATGGAAAATAATATTGGACAGGTAAATTGAAACTTTGTGACGTTTTTGGTCTATTGTCTTAGAACATAGTGCCATGAGATTTATTCACTGAAGATTTGGGTAGTGATAGTACTTAGGCAGAGTAAATACATATCGTTTACTTAGTTACTCGAATTGAATGAAATAGAAAAGTCAATTAACATGTTGGCATAAGTTTTAACATAGGTAACTTATTGTGTGTTAGTATTGACTGCACAGTTGATGCAGTGGTTGGGCAATGGGTATCGTTTTGTGTGATCCACAAATTGTTGTACCGGGTCTGGGTGTCATGTGTGTGGGAAATTGTACCTAAACGCACCCACGACACAGGAGAAAATGCTAGCGTGGGGCAATGTTTTTTTAAAGAAAAGAGAAACTCTATTATACTCTATATAATTTTGATCATAATCAATGTCTTCACATAGGTACACGCATTTAATCCAATCTACACATTTAACCATTCAATTTCTCTTTAGGTAACTGAAATAATTACAGCATATCTACGTACCTAGATACGTCACAAAACTGGCAATCCCCAACAGAATGTCAAGCGAGCATTTCATAACCAATTTAATAGGTAGGAACTACACTGTTTGGGTCGTAATTAGGCCCGGTACATACCAGCCGTATTTAGTGCTTATTAGAGCACTGTAACTAGGCATTAGTTTCTGATAGTATTATGTATAGGTATGTAGGTATAGAGGTAATATAGTTGTAAGCTGTTTTCTATGACTGCCTCGTTGGTCGAGTGGCCGGATAGGGGGTCTCGGGTTCGATTCCCGGGTCGGGCAAAGTATTGCTGGGCTTCTTTCGGATTTTCGAAAATTTCTCAGTAGTAGCACGGAGTCTGGAATTGTGTCCAGTATATGGCAATAGGCTCACCCCTATTACATGGGACTTATAACACAAATGGTGAAAAGTGGGTGTACATTGTATAGCGGCATTACGTGCCGTAATGTACACCTCTGCCTACCCCTTCGGGGATAAAAAGGCGTGAAGTTGTGTGTGTGTGTGTGTGGTTTCGATTCCCGGGTCCGGCAAAGTATTACTGGACTTTTTTTCAGTTTTTCGAAGATTTTTCAATGGTAGAACGGATTCTGGAATTGTGCATATTCCATGGGACTTATGACATAAATGGTGAAAAGTGTACATTGTATAGCGTCATTGCGTGCCGTAATGTGCATCTTTACCTACCCCTTTGGGGATAAAAGGAAGGTTGTTGATTGGTAATGGAACTAATGTTACCTAATGTTACCTGGTCACCATCAGCTAGCCAGGTGGTTGTTAATTAGCTAGGTACGATGTGGGTGGATGACGTAAGAGATTATTGTATTGGGTGGGCTTTATTGCTCTAAAACTTTAAGTATATTCGTAATAATAGGTAGTGAGTATTAAAATAGTATTAATAGGGTAGTTTCCTTGGTCAATAAATAAATTATTTTGTCTTTTCAATACAATAGAATATCCCAAAATAATCATACTTTCATTCATTATTTGACGATACCTATACTTACTTATTTCTTAATTTTTATGTTAATTTTATGAGAAATACCTAAGTAGTGTGAAATTACCGTCTTACAATGGAAAGTACTTTGTTTTGGGGCAGAGATACAAATTGTAGTTACAACCGGCATGAGGAATTGAATTCCTCAAAACAATTCTGAAACAATAATCTTCCTAATTAACAGTCGGGTAAAAAAGTCCGAATTACGCGAAAAGATTGTCAATTTGCCTGTCTATCAAATGTAAAGATAAAATATACCTTTACATACAAATTCAGTTGCCTGATTCACACACCAATATAATCATCAGATTATTTTCCTTAAGTTTAACTCAGAAGTCACGATATAACCAAACATAGGTATTAATTATTTAATTCACAACCACCATCTTAGTTTTTCAAATAAATCCGTTGCGTGTTCTTTTTGAAGCGTGCCTCTAACAATCGAATTTAGAACAATTTCGTTATATTGGCACGAGCTTCTGTCGATGGTGATTAATTCGAATTTTGAAATTTGAATTTCGAAGTTCTCGGTTTCCGTGCGGGAATTTTGAAGAGCAGCCAGGTAGCTAATCTTTGTTCTTAATTTGAATGGCTTCGGGCTTCAATGACACGTTCAGGATTGAAGGACAGACTGGCTACTAAGGTAGTAGAAGGTAGTTAAGTCCACGCTATCTCGTTTTGTGAGCTTTAGGCGAAACGATCTTCATGAATGTCGCTTTTGTTTTAGTTTACGAATTCTGTAAGAATGTTTTGCACATATCTAGCTTCTGATTTAGAAGAGGTGGAGTATAATTTTTCTTATAATTTATAAGTTGGACTCACTGTGCATAGTTTAATGTGTAATGTGCTTTTGTTATGATATCTTCAACATTAAAGCCGATAGATTAACTAAAAATCACCGTTTACTAATGATAGCATTGATTTAGAATGTCTCACGAAAGTTATAATATGACAATAAAGGCTGTTAGAATTTAATTTTATTGTTGTTGATTCATGATTTTGTAAATGCGACATTAAAAGTGAGTAAGAAAAATAGGTACATACATAGGCGAGATGCCATTACTAAAAATGGAGCCCAAAAATCCATCATCCACAAATTATTGGCATTATCAAAATACCTTTGCTTTAAAATTGCACAGAAGTTATTTAAAAACCCTACGGCGTTGATAATTTAAAAAAATATTTTGAATTTCAGTAGTTCGACAACGGTCGATCACGCATTGTTTCATTTGAATTTCGAATCACGAATGTATGGTTCTCACAGTCTGTCAACCCTGGAGATATTTTAAATATTCAAATAACAATTTAAAATTCGAAGAATATTTTGAATTACTGAGCGTGCGGTAAATTCGTCACATTTTATTCAAATGAGATTGATTGATGAAAATGGCGAAGATTTAACATTTATAACTTATTGCATGCAAAAGACTTCATTCGTTGTATTTTTTTTTAACAGCATTCTTTCCCACGAACGCTACGCTCATACAAGTTATAATTTCTACTTCAAACTTAGAACATTAAAACTGAATGACAGTAAGACCATTAACGAATAAATTATAAAAAAAAAACTAAGCGCTTCATGCACTAAGAACATTAGAATCAGTAGTCAGCAATTATTGCTTGTCTACCTGTCTTTTAAACTAAAAGATTTCACTTCCTCAGTAATTTTCTACTTGCAAATTGTCTATCATTTATTAATTCTCATAGAAGAACAATAAATCTATTATTAAATAATAATAATATTATTCGAATATAATAGCAGTCGGCATCGCGTGCAATATGGCGACACGACGGACCTCGGGGCGATGCTTCCAAACTTAAAATTCGGACCATTTCGGCCAGTGCGATTCGCTATTGTTTGGATACGCAGCCCGGGGCTAAGTTCGCGTGATCTTGCTCTTGTTATCGTAGACAATGAGAACTTTTGGTCGTGTATCCGAAAATTGCATGGAACTTTATGGTTCTTGGTTTGCACGACATATCTTGAATGCCTTTATTATTTTATTTATGTCTTTTATTAAGATGTATACCCATGCATGCATGCTTTTCTTTTTCAACTCTAATGAAAGTTTCCTAACGGAATTCTATTGACTACTGTTCAAGAAATAAGTATTATACATACGTCGAATTTAGAAATCATTAATGTTTCAATGTGCCTACCGGCTACATAAATTATCTTACAACATAACATAATATTGTATGCCATACAAATGGCCTATGTCTGTCCATCCATAATAACATTGCTGGCTGGCTCCCTTAGAAGCCATAGCTCATTAACAACACAAAAAAACGCTCTAGAAAGGCCCCGTTTCGAACTTTTCAAATTCAAATTTGGAACTCATAAAGGTGTGATCACATTACAGGTTTGATAAATTGACGCATAACATTCGCGTCATTTAAAGGTTCAGCATTATTTTAAAGCGTTTTTTGGTACTTACAAAGTTGCTACTAAACTAGACAGACAGAATAAATTACAATAAATTGTAAATCTCTTGTACTTAAGTACCTAAGTTTCTTAGTAATTACATTTGTACTAAAGTTAAAAAGTCTAACTATAAATGCTTTGAAAATAAATATATTTCTATTTCTATTTGAAATAAAAGCTTTGACTTTGACTATATAACTAAAATTGAAAAAGTCTTTAACTTCGAATCGGCAAGTACCTAGGTGATATTTTTTACTAACCTACAAAATATGACTACCAAATATTACGCTCCAGTGTAAACACAGCCTAACCTAGCTCGCGTGACGATACTTTTTAAACATAGAACGCTCGTTCTTTTTGCGAATTAGAAGTGTTCTCTCTTCAAAACAAATTGCTGACAAGCGGGACGTTCGAATTTCGTATGCGGCAACCGCAGACCACTGCGTTACCAGCTTACAGCAGGATTATGGATTTCAATTTTAGACTCTATGTTAGAGGGGATAAAGTTTATTTAGTGTGTGAATTGTTATTATTTTGAATTTAATTCACGTTGCGTTTCGGATGCAAATGTGGCTGATGAGAGTTGATTATGTAAATGAGAACGGACTAGCGTTGTGTGAGTCTTTGAGTGCGTATTGTTTTGATCGCGAGTAGCCGTGCATTATTCACCTTTTTTATTTCCACTGGTTAATGAGCGCACACCGTTTGAGATGTTTCAATGAATTGAATTGAATTATGATTTAAGCATGTATTGTTATGGATAAGTACTCGTATCCATATTATTTTATTTTTAAGTAATACTTATGACAACTGTCGTTGGTAACTGATTTCAATAGATGTTGGGTTTAGCTTTTCATCTGAGAAATTGATGTGGTATTTTTTTAAATAATGTTTGATGGTCATTTTCTTATGCCCTCTATGGTCTCTGTGATAAGTCAGAACCTTCAATCCTACTGACAGTCGTAGTTATACATAATATTGTTAAATCCTTTATTGTATTTTCCTTCATGCGTATACCTAAAGGATATTGTGACATTAAGCCTACCGACACACCAGTATTTACCCTAAAAACAAAAGAAAAAGAAAAAAAAGAAAATCAATTTACAAAGTTTCCCCACTTTAGTCAAACAACGTGCGATAATAGAAAGTTTAAAAATTAACGTAGTACCGCACGCGATGTCACGCCGGCATGACGTGTCGCGTGAATGACGTCACGGTAAATGTCACGAGTGACAGGCGAAATGTCAAATGTCAACGTGACGGCCGACGCGCGTCAATACGAATGGCGTATAAGGGGTGTTGTTCATTTTGTGTGTAATGTTTTATGAGGTTGGTAGTTCAGTGTTGTAGGTAGGTACTTAGTAGGTTTTTTTTTGAGGGGTGAAAATCAATGGTGACTTCTCCCGCCTTGGGCGAGGCGAGAGGAAGTGTAAGACTCTTACTGACTAAAAACCACCCTGTTCCTATTCTTGCTTTTCAGTAGTTATATCAGTAGTTTGGACTTAGTAGGTATCAGTATTTTTTCTACAATCAGGTGTTATTTTAGTGTGGTGATTAATGCTGTAGGTACTTACTTACTTGCCTATAGGGATCGCCTTGTTAATAGAGTGGTTGCTTGCAAGCTTGCAAGTACATCTGTAGAACCAATTTTCAAAAAACGATCTTCGGAAAAAAATCAGCTATTATGTCATTATTACCTACCTAGAACATAACTGTTGAAAGTGCGTACACTGTTCATTCGCACAATATCTTAAAATAATAAAAAACGTTGACGTAGGCATCTTATCTAGATAAGGTTGGTAACTATAGATTACTACGTACATTAAAACCTTACTACCCAAAGTTCCTGGAAGTAGTTAGCAAAGTAATCGGGAAGCCAAGCATTGTGTAGCCAGGTCATACCAATTCATTAAAAAGTTAACTTAGACTATACTTAGTTAAATTCTAACTCCTGAACTTCAGCTAATAGGTTGACTAAACTTGTTCCTGTGGCTTCAGTAAAGTGACGAGGTGCAAGTTGCTTCATGTTGAGACCTCTTTAGTATCTATACTTAAGTAGGTATATGCATTTCTTATTAAAAAGTAGTTTCTGCCAGTGTCTTTGCTCGTGTTCTTGTGGGATAAAAAATATCCCATTAATCACCCAAGGCGTTACAAGTACGTTGCCGGCCTTTTGGGAGTTAGGAATCTAAGGGTTGTTGTTGAATCGGGTATTGGAAAGATTGGGAACGAAACACAACGCAGGTGTCGTTTCACGTCGGTTTTCTGTGAGACTCGTATGAGGTACTCGACTGGTATGCTACCATGACTGGTATGCCTCCATGACGGTAGCATACCAGTCGAACCGACCCATTCATGTCGAAGCATGGCTCTCCCAAATTGAAACATAAATATCCCATTTGCATTAGTAAGGCATTTCGCTAGTTTCAGTACCTGAATTACAACTGAATACGTTTAGGTCGAATCTGATAGTAACTGTAATAGTAATTTATACAGTTTATCAATAACTGAATACTCAACCAAATCACGAAAGCAAAATTGTCGTCCAGAAACGCCAATTAATTTTCACTCTGAAACACAAAAGTTATTTTCCAGCTATAAATACATGGGCTTGGAAATGCAACCACACAGACAATCGCCCCGGGCCACAACCATAGCGAATAATAACACAAGCTCCTAAGACCTTCCGTGAAACATTTCTAAATATTTCTTCCCATAAAATATTCCATCTTAACATTCCCCTTCATTTAAACTAACCCTTTCTCGTTCAATTTGTGCTCAAAAACGCATAAAATCTCGATTCCTTATTTGAAATTCATAAATCACGCAAATTAGTGTTGTTCGGCTTCTGGAATTTTAACTTTTTTAGCCCCAGGCTGTTTGCGAGATGTTCTTTGCCTATATTTATTATCTGTAGCATAGTTTAGCAATATGGCGTCCTTAATTTCGGTTGCTTGCTTATTAACTTATTAAAATTTATGACTTAATGTCTGGTTATTAAGTTGCAGTTTTGCTTTTTCCTACTTCTGTTATTATTAATCTATTACTCAGTTTGAAGTAGTTAGCTAGGTACTTTTATTCAAGTAACGTAACATGCTTTGATATTATTAATCTAATAGTTAAGAATTCAATTTATAGCAAGAGAATCAATTCACTAACTTGTTTTCGTGTAAATTTCAGCTTGCTTTATTGGGTAGTTTCTTCGTTCAATAATAAATAATTCCGAATTTTCAATACAATAAAAAATTCAAAACTTTCATTCCCAGATTTCATGATCGACTTAATTACCGAATTTTTCTATCCAGTTTTCTAAAAATATGTCTGCTATTTGACGTAAAAATCTGATAACGTCATTACGCATTATTTCGTGCAAAATTCATTGAAAATATAGTTTCTGACGTTTTGATAAAAAGTATTGAATTTGACTAGCAGGAAATTCGTCTATTTACAGATTTTGAATCTGTATAGGATTCTTGGCTTTGATGCCTCAAGATTCAAACAAATTGATTTTCAAATTCTCTGTTGTACACGTCTGCAAAATTCTATTTAATTTAAATACTTACTCTTTATACAATCCACACTAGTACCCGTAATATGAATTTGCTTTACGTTTAAAGTAATCGAAACAAGAGCGCGTTCAGCGCTCTGATTGGTTGGATTATTCGCGCCGGCCAATCAGAGCGCCGAATGCGCTCTCGTTTCGTTTTTGTTCAACGTAAAGCAAACTTGTACTAAGGGTACTGATATCATCATGATCATTATTCGTCTTACTTCCAGATCGGAAAATTGAAGGCAGGAATTATTGTAAACCCGTAACAGCACCAATAATGCTTTGCCTGATCCGGGAATCGAACCCAAGATCCTTTACATGGCAGACTAAAAAGGGGTATAGCTACTGGTCTGCTGAAAAAACCAGCGAGGAATTTTGCTTTTCTGGAAAAGTGATTTTCATTTGCTAAACTTACTCCCCGATGCTTTGCCTAGCTCGGAAATCGAACCCGAGATCGTTTACACGGCAGACCAAAGAGCTACTGGTCTGTTGAATAAATCAGCGCGGAGTTCTCACTTTTCTGAAAAAGTGATTTTCATTTGCTAAGCCATTTTCAGATTTTCATTTGCATAATGTTTTACTTTAGTTACCCTGAAGAGGTAGACAGAGGTATTTGCAGCGAGGCAGTAAGGTCTAATGATGAAAATTAAAAAACCAGTATAGATTTTTCCAAACATTTTTATTACATACTTATAATCGTTTGGCAAAAAGGAAGTATATTTCGTTTATACAATACATCTTAACAATTAAAGGTTTTTTAATACTTTTTGGTACTTATACAATTTTAAGTAGGTTTTCTATAATGTAATATCTCACAATACACGAAGATTTCATTGAGAAACACCAAGAAATATAATAATATATATAAAGAAGTTGAAATAATAATTTGTCATATTTTAGCACCAAAATATTAGGAGATAATTATGATGAAACAAGTATAAATTTAAAGTCGCTTTAGGATTTTTTGTAACGTGTTGTAAAGCAAGAAGAAAGAGAAGATAAAAATTAACAAAACGGAGAAGTAGAAGAAATAAAACATAGTTCATTTAGATTGACAGTTGTAAATAAAATATCAAGGTACAACATCGTTACAAAACCCCACTTGTGCTAAAAGACCACAGAAATAAATTTAGAAAGGTACATTAAACTCACAGCTATACAACATACGAAACTGTAGCACATACATTAACATTCGTCATCAAAACTACATCAGCCAAAACTTTGTACATTACATACTATTATTTATTTACATTTTATTGCACGATTTATTACTATGGAATGTTGAATTACATTAAAATACTATCCATGCTACAACAAATGGAAAAGTCTAAGCGATCAATACTACTATATTATTTACAATGCAGCATACACTGCAGTTTCACAAACAGCTGACCCATTCACTACACTGATACCACCTCATCTTACTGAGAATATAAAGGTACTGGTACTGCCTAGACTTACAAAACTATTTGGTAATACTAAATGAAATCACAAATGCACTGGAGATTCGACTACAGTCAATAGAACTATTCAGGTCACGATGGGTTCACGTGGATTCGACCATTCTGTCTGCGCGCCATGTGGGCTTCGTAATGAATGTTTCTCTTGGTTCTCGAAAAGAAAGCAGCGTTGCAGCCGCTGACTGTACACCGATGTAAGGACTGCACGTGTACACTTTCACAGTGGTGCTTCAAGCTGGACAGGTCCTTGAAGCAGTCTTTACAACCTCGACAAGGATAGCTTCCATCCTTATTTGGTCGTGGCGCCTCGTCCTCCACACAGTAGTTTAACTTCCTCGAGTGCGGTGGGGAGTAATTTGGTTGGCATCCGAAAGCATTCAAACTTGGAGGCAGGAACCCTAATGGGATCGGAGGGAAGTTAGGAAGCATTCCAAATGGAGTGAATAGGAAGGAATGCTGTGCAAACATATCTCTGTTGCTCAGATATGTGTCTGGCAACTGTAAGTGGGGATAAGGAGATGGGAAAGGCAGCTGTTGACTTAAATGGTTCTTGAGTTTGTCAGATTCTTTCGCTCGGTAGTATAAATGAGATTCTACGTAAGGAACAGCCCGTTCTTCTTCGTTGTATCGTGAGATCAATTCCATTTGTTCTCGTATCTTATCCAGAAAACGTGAAGATTCCTCTGATATTCTGTATTCTTCTATTTTCCTGTGTAAGCTCATGTTTGCACTGTGGCGGTCTTTACTTCGTTTTGATGAAAACGCCGCTCTACATCCATCAACGTTGCATTTGTACATAAGCTTGAGATGTGCATTTTGGTAGTGAGTTTTGAGGACGTAGATGTTCTGGAAAATCTTTCCACATACAGTGCATTTACGAGGGTTTTCATGATCCATGGGAACGTCAGAGGTGCTGACAAAGAAACCGTTGTCAAAGTGCCCAAATATTTGGCCATGTGTGTCTTCTGCGTTGTAGTCAAAACTTGATACAGATGAAGACCGAGATCTATCAGAGTAATCTATTGAATCGTTCATTGTTAGATTATAAGGGCCCAAAGAAGACTCGTGTTTCTTATTAACACTAGGAAAGTCGCCTTTTGACAAACTTTCAAGTCTTTTGAGAGCATTTTCTGATGAATAGTGTTCCTCATTAGTACGATCATTATTGGGTTTATAAACGTCTTGTTTATCAATTGGTTCATCTTTTACTCTCAGATCTTGAATGTTATAACTCATGTCTGTAGGTTCGTCTTTGATGACTGGTGTAGGTAATGTTTCTTGGTGCGACTCAGTTTCACTGTTTTCAGATTTCTCTTGAGGAGTATCATCATTGTTTATTGGCATTTTGTTTACAGGGGTTTCTTCATCATTTTCAGTTTTAACTCTTTTTAAATCTAAAGCGCATTCAGTTTCCTCTTTATCTGGACAATCAGCAGTCGATTTTTGATCATTTGTACCATTTTCAGAGATGTAGTGATTCTGTAAACGCGTTGGATTAAGATTTTTGCGTTTTCTTTTCATTACTTCGGGACTAGCAGCTTCATCTTTTCTATTGTCAGTTACTTCATTATTATCACTTACACTTCGTTGATCAAAGTCAGTTTCAGAATCATCCATAGACCCTGTAGATTTATTCAAATTCAAATAATAATCACTAGTGTCAATATGTTCACCATCTTCATCGTCGTCGTCACCAGCTACTACCACAATACCATCATCCTCATCAGAATCTCCTTGGCCATCGTGGTCTTTATTTTCTACAGAATCAGATTCGCGCCTCATTGGTTGACTGTGATCGAAAGATGGTGAGAAATTCATGTTCATATTGTTCTTGTAGTCTAGTGGCAAATTAGTAGGGAACTGTCCTATATTGTGAGGTGGGTTTAATAGAGGGTAAGATCCGAATGGATGCATCGGATTGATCACAGGAGGTATGTTCAAACCAGCTCTATGAGGTGAAATAAGAACTGGGTGAACTTGAGCCGTTCTGCCGTCATGTGGTGAGATTTTTCTTCGTAAATGGGGTGAATGTAATTTTGGATTAGGATTTGCACTGTGACGGTTTCTTGATCTTCTCGAACTGAACATCATGCTACATCCTTCAACAGTACATTTGTGCATTTCACGTAGATGAACAGCAGAGAAATGAATTTTCAAAGCTCCTTTATCACAAAAAGTTTTTAGGCATACATTGCATTGCACTCTCTTTTTACCAGTAGCTGGGTTAATGAAGTGCGTGCCCAAATTCAGTGGCATCTGTGATGCGCCCCACTGTCGTTTTGGTGGGCTGATGCATTTACCTAACATCATATTCCTGGAATTTTGCGCTGCTTCAGCATAAGAATCTTTGCTTAAGTTCAAAACATTATCATCTTCAGATTTTGGGTCTTCGCTTCTGGCTTTGCCATTGCTGTGAATTTTGTTTTCTGATGGTTCTGTGGGTTTTGCTGACATTTGAGGTAAAAGAGCTTGAAGAGAGGCTAAGCCCATTGGGTTTTGACTTAATGCGGCTACCATTGCTGCCTGGTGGTTGAACGCTGAAGGCATCGTCATGGGCGGAATAGGTAGATTTGACGGCAACGGAAAGTTGAAGAACTGACTTCTCATTAAATCCATGGTGGCTTTTTCAGCTGAGCCTAAATCATAGGGTTTTCTGCTTTCTTCCTTGTCATTGTTCTCATTTGATTTGTTTTTTCGGAAATCAAAAGGCTGCATACTTTGCAAGTGACTTAAAGGCGATGAGTTTATTGGACTAGTGGTTGAGAGGGGACTGGATGAGGTAGATAGGCGGATACTTTGATTAGGGGATGCTTCGGCTGACGACACTCTGTGAGGAGGCGATTGTTGTACGGGTGTCGACCTGTTATTCGGTGACATTGCTTCTTTCTTTACTTCTGTGTGATTTTCTCTGGGACTGCTTCTTGTATCTCTTTCTTGTAGACTTTTCAAATAATCGTAGTGTTGTTTAGCTTCCATCATATGTTGGAAGTATTTCAAGGATTCGTCGTGGCGAACATCTCTACCTGAGTGTTCCATTAGTCTTCTGAACTCTGCCTCAAGCTTCGATTGCTCGAAGGCTCGAGGGTCAGGATATTCTGGTCTCTTGTCAGGCTTGTCGTAACCGGCTCCCGGTGGCGACGGAAGACCATTTTTCTTGTAAAGGGGAAGAAGGGAGGTCTTGTGAAGGGCTCTCGCTTCTTGGAGCTTGAGAATTTGCTGGAGAGCCATGTTGTGTTCTGGCCCACGACCACCCCATCTTTCAGCGCTGCCCGATTGTGATTCCTGGAACAAATAAAACATAAAATGTAGTTTCTGTACATAAATGGTGCAAATTGGTTTGGAGAGTTTTGTGTATTGCAATTTATGCCAACGTTTTGCATAAACCAGCTTACAACTTAGATTTTATTCAAAACAAATTATCAGTTCGCTTCCAAAAATTGAATATGCAAAATTGCAAATCATCAGTTATAAGTAAAACAATTCCGGTATCCAAAGTTTTGAAATCGTTTACCGTCTATAAAACGAAATAACATATCATGAGTCGCCTTTACAAAACAGTCCATTTAATAAAATTATGAATGAGCGCGGCTAATTCTAAAAGATTATCGAGTCTAGAGCAAGCCTTAAACACTGGCTGTTCAAATCCCTCTTCAAAATAACTATCAGGCCGACACAAAACCACACCTTGCGTTTTCAAAGGCTAATATCAAATTAATTCTCAGAAGTTGGAGCAATTGGGTAAAATTGTGTAAAATGACGGTTTCGAGTCGAGAATAGAAAAGTGGTTTTGTGTCGCGTGTTTGAAACGATTTAATCCGTATACTAAATTACTATTCATTTGGTAAGCATTCGGGGCCGCCTCGTGATGTCAAAGTTAAATTTTCAAGTTAATTCAACCACTCCTCAGGTGCCTTTGAGCAGGTATCAACAAAAACTTGTCTGTAATTATTATTTTAATGTCGTGAGATATACATGGAAATGTTTTGTTAACGAAATACTGCGAACAATTGAAGTTGGTCTACTATCGCCTGCTTGATCTTATGTTAGTAGAGTAGAGGTACCTACAAATTAATTTAGTGCCTTTGTAGTTTATTATACGACGGTGCTCTGTGGGACACACAGGCTTATTATCTTACGTCTATAAATATCAAATTGGACATCAATCAAAATTTAAAACAAATATTCCATAGCCAAAAATTCATCCTAAATGTATAAAACCGCATTAAACAGATATGATATTAAAAAACCACATCTCATTTTAAAATTCGTTTAAACCCTTAATAGCTGGCAACACCCAGCATTCACTTATAATGAACTTGATTGTCGCTTTTTAAAACAGTTTGTCACTCGATTACGGCGTGTAACCGATGGGGTTGCCATATCATTATCCGTTTCCCCGAAATTAAATTGTCGTTTGGAGTCGGCGTGTCGGGGGCAATTTCGTGAAAGCGGACCAATTACAATATGGTTTCTATTGCCACAAAATGTTTAAATGTCGAGTAATAAAGTGTCTTTTAGAAAAATACACGTCTGGAGACGTTTGAAGGAAATAATTATGGAGTTTTCTGAATCCGAAATCGTTTCGTGTTTTAAATTTCTAAGTCGTTTCGGTAAATGTTTGGGACGAGATACTTAGGTACATTAAAATGTTCGTTTTTGTCTGAAGTATTTTTTGTATGTTGGTATGTCGTTATGTTAAGAGGACGTTTAAGTTAAGAGAGTTTGAGAAAATTGGAGTGATAATATTTATGACGATATAATTCAACAGATGTTTAGAAAATTATATTGTGTTTACTACGAACTATTATTTTTGTATTAGGAATGTTTTAAGCGACGTTTTATTGTAATCTG
This sequence comes from Spodoptera frugiperda, assembly GCF_023101765.2. Taxonomy (NCBI): domain Eukaryota; kingdom Metazoa; phylum Arthropoda; class Insecta; order Lepidoptera; family Noctuidae; genus Spodoptera; species Spodoptera frugiperda. Next base: position 10,838,161 of record NC_064214.1, on the reverse strand, counting down.
TTGTGTGTTTGAAGGATTTGTGTGATTAAAGTAAAAGGTAATTCGCTTCTTGAGTGGTCGCAAGCATTATTGGTCTTGGTTTCCGAATTATTGTGTTTTTAGTTCCTGAAATTCTTATTAAAAGCACGAGAAATAGCAGTAATAGAATTCTGATGATTTTAAAGATATTTAGCACAATGTGTAATTAATTTCTATATTATAATGTACTCTTGTTCTGGTTACAATCCATGACCTACGTGGTTGACGATGAGTTTTACTCTATATAAGTATATATGGTTGACCCTATTATTAAAATATAATCGTGATCATTAAATACAAAGCGTATCTTACGGATTGCTGACTGAAATACGAGTATTGTTTATAAATAATAAATGTTACATCAACAAGATCAAATTCAACACATTTCCCAAGCTTATATATTTAGCTTCTCGTTTCTAACAACCAAATAAGCGAAATAAATCGAATGACGTCTAGACAGTGATTTTTTTTTGGATTTGCTTTAAGTGTGTTCTTACAAGGCGGTCACTGAATGTGGGAACGAAACGAGTAATTGTCAACAGTCCACAAAAACTCTGTAAGACACAAAAAAAAAACATTCAAAGTCGCGATGTTAAACCGAGGTGATTGACCCGCAGACATAGCCAAACACCCAAAATTACTCTTATTACCTTACAAAAAAGACTATTTTCCAACGCTATACACGAAAAACATAAATTTGCGCACATCTGACCCACGCCTACCGACAGAGCAATGGACAAGCGGACATATTTCATGGCATTTTTTTGTAAATGTAACATAACAAAGTGTATCTTATTACCTTGATATATGGTCTCATTTCAGTTGGTCGTGAGATGAGTTTTTTGTTTTTTAAATGTGTACTTGGCGATCGTTTTTCGTTGGCTCGCTGTCGTGACATGCCATATTGTTCAGGGTATGATACATGAAGTAAGTAAACAGGTTTGAGTACTGTGCAGAGCAAAATGCATTGCCATTTTGCTTAATGACCGCTTAAGCACGCACCTGAGATGCACCGCCCCGCTGTTTTCTTGTGGGAAATATTTAGTTCTATACGCTAATTTTAATCTCCCGTTTTATACCGAATGAATTAATGAAGTACATTTTAGTTTTAATTACATACACATGGAACATAAAACAAAAAACTAACTAAAAAAAGTCGCATATCAAACGTATCACTAACATCCATGTTTCACATCATCCACACATCAACAAAAAAATTCGATACTATAAAATCACTTCTGAATGCCATAGTACTCTAGATTCAAATTTACCCTAGTAAGCAACAATTATGCATACATAGGGCTATGCGAAGTGTCTGCAAACCTTGCAATTTCTTGGTAGTTTGTCGAGCACGCCAATTATTGGGCCCATTTTTATTTGCAACCAATAGCCAAGCTCGTATCGTTTGTTTCACTTCAAAAACATCTGTCGAACGATTGGTAAATAATTATGTAGGGGTAAGATTATCAGAGTTACCCTTTAAGTTAATTCCCTATAAACGATGGTAGCTTCATTTGAATTTTAAAATGTCAATGCTTTTATAAAATTATGAATTAAAGTTCCTGGAACTCTAGCAAGCAGACTACCAATCAGTAGAAAGTTATAAATTAAAGTAAATCGTCGTAAGCATTCGAAATTGCCTACAAATTTTGCATGTGCAATTTAGGATTGTTTTGAAAAATAATGTAAGCACGCCATCTATTGATTAGTTAGGTGAACTATCTTTGTTAATGAGGGTACAATATTACCACATCTTTGTTATTTAGGTTATGTTTAGAAGGGTAGTTGTAGATACAAATTTTATCACTTTTAGCCAGTTATACTATAAGTATCATGTAATAGAAGGTGGTATTATGATCAGAAACACTATATCAGACTCTGAATATAATAACAAAAACATAAAAGGAGGTAGTAACATCTATTTATAACGTCACCTTCTTCATACTTTTAAAAGAGGAAAGCTCCTATAATTTGTCCGATTCAGTGATCAAATCCCTAGAACCCTTGAACCATTCGACCAACGAGACACTAAAAATATCTACATGTAACACATGTCATGTCGACATCGATCATGGCGATTGTATCAATATTTGTCGTTACAACAATAGCCTCAGTGTGTGGGTGGCCAATTCTTGTACGTCTATTAATTTAATTATCATCGCACTGTGTTATGAATCAGTATAGAGAAAGCAGGTCCCTATGTTGTAGAATATTTTTAAAGTCCATATTGTGTATAAAAAGACATGCACTTTATTTTTTTAAGTCGTATATACTAAAAAAGTGTTTCAAATTATTGATGAAAGGACCCAACAAAATTGCAAATGCAAAAATAGCATCAAAGATTACATAGAACTTATTTTTAGAACGAAAACGGAACGAACTTATAGCACGAATATCGATAGCAAAAATCAATCAATTTGCTACAGAAAAGACATAACATACCTACGAAAAAAAAAACAAAATCACATCAACCATCCTACGAAGCTATTACGTATACTTTTCCATCATCCAATATCACGCCACCAATTCTTTTAAGCGTTTACGATCACAGAATAAACATTATAATAGGCTTTACATCGGCGACACTGTAATCTGTCCTCATATTCCATCACCGCTTACACTTGATACAATTTAGATTCTATATAAAATTATCCCTTAGTATCGCTTAAACTTAATATAGGTAATGATATAGTGCCGTCCCCTGGTCTTATCTTAATCTCGGCTTAAGGCGCCTTGTGGCGTCGTTATGGGTATTAAATAATAATTGGATAAACCAGGGGTCAAGTATCGATCGGACATTTGGGAAAGACTTAAGGAATTTGACACGAGTACGGTAATACTTTGGTTGTGACAGAAAAGATCATGTTTGTAGGGCTTAGTATAGATGAGTGTTAAAAATATCGTTGACAAGTTGAAAATGTTTAAGGAAATTATTTTAAATTATAATATAACTGTCGCACTCAGTCATTTAATGGTTACTTAAACCACTCCTTAGCAATTGTTTTCGGAATGAAATCGTTACTAAGAAATAGTATAAGTTACTATCAAATATCTCTGGGGCAGTTAGTTAATTTTAAATTGTTAAACGATTTGAGTGTTTATTTTTTGTTATAATGATTGTTGTTTAATCCAATGACCTCAACTGAAATTGAAAATGCCATCGGGTTAGACGCGGAGACGGTAGATAGAGCAAATCTACGCCATAATACAAACGCGGTAGCAAAGGCTTGGAAAAATAAACCAGAGTCGTTCGAAAATGTGTTGAAGTGACCATATCGGCAAACGGAAGAATGAAAGAGATATACAACCGAGAAGTTAGGCAGAGAAAGACTCAAGTAAAAGACCCAGTACTAGGTAAACGACGGTATTAACTATTAATATTAATCAATCAATAACTTAATAATGCACACCGCCAAAACTTTTAAATTCGCGAAACATCTTAGAGATACTATTTTATGGAAGAAACCGAACACTGTCACAATCACTGCAATCCTTTGACCATGGATGTCCACTCAAGTTCAACGACGAATAAGTTGTCTTGGATCCTCGATATCAACTCCCAAGCTTCTCTGTGATGTTGGATCAAGGAGTTATTACAGAAGATTTGGCAAAAAAGAAATAGCTAACCCTTTAAAGATGTATGCACATCAGTAAAGTGTAACTATTTCCTTAACTCACCTTACTATCTTCCCACCATCTCTTCACAAACATAGCAAGCTTCGTTAACGAGTTATCACCACACTCACTGGAGTTACACTGAATCGGTCTATCCAAGTCCATATTATGGTAAACGAAGCACAATAAACAAACGAACTATGTTCATAAAAAACAAAAAAGATGAATAAATATACACTCTGTGTCACTTATGCTTTACTAGTTAACAGTGATCCTATGGATCAGGTGTCTAAGACACAACTAATCTCACTAATCCTGTGACACAACTGTTAACACCTCAAAGACACCGATTTGTAAGGGTGGGGGTGTAAAGCGTCCCTCAACCCTGTCGGTGCCGGGTAGACAATGCACGTCTATAGACCCCATTGTTCCCGGTAATGTGTGTGTTAGTGCTGCCTATTGTTTTCATGGTTTTTTTTCTACGGCTCGTGAGTGCGGTTTGCTTTGTACAAATATGGAGCAATTCTTTTTCTAGCGCGTGCCTAGGGAGTCTATAATTTGATATAGATAAGTATGATATTGTAGTTTGGCGCGAATTAACAATTGGTTGTTGCGAAAAAGATATGATTTTGGGACTACCTATTTGTTTTGACTCTATGTTGTATCAAGTATTAAGATTAGAGGAATGAAAGTGTAGGTATTGGAATCATAGTTTACCAGGACTGTGATATAGTCTTACGGTCGTTTAATAGGTAGAACCGCCGCGCCGTAACATCACCTTACGGCGCGGCGGTTCTACTCATAGAAATCTATATCTATATTTTTATACAGAAGAAAAATTAATGTTTTGGATGTGTGTTTGTAATGTTTTCACACAAAGACTTCACGACTTCATCTGCGTGGTTTAGTAGGAACCACGTAGATGAAGTCGCGCACAAAACGGGCTAGTACATCATAATTATATTAAAGCATGAAAACAATGTTTATATTTGGGTTCTTGAATTGGTAACAAATAATTTGTATATTTGATTTGTTCAATTACTTACCTTCGCCCCAAAAGCGAACATCTAATTCAAACACTAAATATACTAGAACTAAAACAAGATATTGCAAGTTTTCTGACAAGTTCTCGAACTACCACGAATATATTAGTACCTACTTCGTTTTGCAAATAGGTACCAGACGTTTCGAACAGCAATGAAAAAACACAAAAGATTCACTAATTAAACAAGGCCATTTCGCCAAAAACTAGTTTTTATTGTTAAAAAGATCTAAATGTTTATTTAAACAAAAGGATAATAGATTTCGCAGAAAAAGGGTCGGCGCCTTTGAAGTTGACCGTATGTGCGACATATTTACATTATTATGTGGCGTCTAGGACAACAATAGCGGCATTCACCCTACTGATAAGCGAATGTTTTATACTCGTTTTGTTCGAAACATGAGGTAAAGGCACCAGTCTCGGCCTAACAAGAGAAGTTTGTATTTTAGGTATTTTGAAACTATTGTAAAGGTATAATGTGCACATTTGTTACCGAAGCGTCGACGTTAGTTGTATGTGCGACGGTTCAAAAGGACTGCCAGACGTGGCTTTTTTGGACCACCTATTAGGTATTTTATACTAAATTTGAGCAGGGTATGTTATGAAATATGACATAAGTATAATTAAAATTAGAGATAATGTATATCCTACATGAAAATGCAGACAGACCATGATGAAAATCTGAGACCATTGCGCATTGGGACGAAATCCACAAAACGTGGCCATTAGAATTCGGACGCCAATATACAATAATAGTTAGAGCATGACTCTTTAAAACAGATATTGCGCTGATTTTATTACAAGTATCCTTTGGCCCATTGGTGGTCTTAGCGATCCCAAAAAAAAACTTAAAGAAATGAAAGTACTATCCTCTTTAAAGAAACATTTAATAGTTGTAATAAGGTATGCATTCGTTGTTACATAACAATCTCAAACAGGAATTACAATTTCACACACAATAAATCATTAGCAGATTTACTTATAGGTAGAAATTCAATAAACTTCTAATAATATAAGTGGGTTCGACATAAGTAAATATAATAGCCGAATAGCGAGTCGACCTGCGGCTATTTATATAGGTCTATAAAATCAGTTGGCCGATGTAGCAATCCTTAGCCGATGATTTATAACCTGCACATGCCTCTAACGGTGCCAATATACGTGTTGTTGACACACATTTGTGAACAGATAAGAATACACTACAGTTTATGTAGCATTATAGTTTGTAATTCCTTGTAGTTGCAGGTTATACGTAAATAGTCCGTGATGCACGGGACTAGTGAGAGGACGCCCACAGGCCCATAATATGTCTCCTGTGAGTCTAACATTGACAAAATAATCACGGAAACATTCTTTTATAAAAATTTACAAACATGCATCAAGTCAGTAGGTCTGATGTTTTATCGGGTGTATCATGCTTTAAGCCCGAGCAAAAACATTTATTGTTAAAAAGGCGTCTGGTGCAAATAAATACTTAATAAAAGAGAGTGTTTCCATATTTCCATGCCAGGTAGGTTGGTTAGTTAGGCACTTATGACACTTCACTTTATAAAGGAGACCTATACACGTGACACTCAGACCCAAAACAACAATTAAAGGATCATACAAAGAGTTGCTTCATGTGACAATCGCAACCGCTACACGTTGCATGACTTGCATGGAAGCCACTTGCCCGGCCACCGCGTCAACCGTGCACTCAATAAACTTTATCAATGACTGATTAATTATTGATAACAAATAAAATTGAAATAGTTTTAGTAACAGGCGAATGAAAACTGATCAACCAAATAATGCCCAAATCATCGATCCTCAATCCCCAAACCCCCAATCCCATAGAGGTTGACAACGCACTTATAACAGTTTTGGTGTTACCAAACTTAAGTTTTATTCTCTCCTAGTGGGTTAATAATATTCCTAGCCCGAACAAAATTCTGCCTCATCCACACTTACATAGAAATCTCAGCATAATTCCGAATCCGATACAAAGGTACAGTCCACAGCTATAATTCAGAGCCCGCTCGACGAAAGCAGGTTTCTATCACTCCGCTCATCACTTACCATGTCAAGCAAGAGTACGCATCAGATACGAACGCCGCAGGCCCGCACCGCCAATAATATAATTTTGCACCTAATAATTTTGAAATGCAATTATAATTTCGCGTTGCAAATATAATTCTATAATGTTTCTTGGCATTTATTCGTCTCAGTGTACTGTGGGCGTTTGTATGTCATTGCCTGATTGATTGTTGAATTGATTGATTGGCTCTGTTTTGACTTCAGTTTTTTTATTTGACTGTACCTTGTTAATTAGTTTTAAAGTTTGGTTCGTATGATGATAGATGAGTGTAGGTCTGTAGGTAAATGTTTCTATGAAGTTCGAGGGTTTTATAATTAATTTGATTGTGAAAAATTGCGTAGATTCTTTGGTGATGATGATGATGCATGGGAATGTAGATCCTGGAAATATTCACTTTTTATATCATCGTTTTTTAATACAAGGTATAACACCATTTGTGTATTTGTTTCTAAAGAATAGACATATGTGAGTCATCCCCTACGATAAGGTTCATTGTCCTATTTTGACATATTTGACACACGGTGCATATGGTGTTTAAAAACAATACATGTAGATAAGATACCTATTCTATGCCATATCAGTTCTGAGAATTTCTTAAATAAGTGGACAGTTCTTGTATGTGTGTGTGTGTGTCTTTCTTATCATAGGTATGTTATTTTAGGTTGTACTGTTCTCCAGATCGTTGGACTTAGTTGAGTTGGTAATATTTTTAACTAACATATGTATGACTGCCGCCGGTATACTAGGTTCAATCACACCAAAATAATTCAATAATTAATTTTATTACATACTTTGCTTGATAGACAAATATTTTTGGAGGCGGTCGTGCTTGTCACTCGACCAAAGAGGCGGTTCTAAGGAAACTTGATTGTCATAAATAAATTACATTTTAAAAAGTTGCCGTTTCTAAAATAGAGATGGCGTAATAGGTATGTAGGTACTCTATCCATAGACACAAGCCAAATAATTTAAAATTTCGTAACACAAGACTCAAACTTGTTTATACCAAAATGGTATTTAATTACTGGTTTGTAAATCACATCGTAATTTATGTTCGTCATGTCGATACGATCTCGGGAACCAAGTGTGATGGGTGGGACCTTTGTACTTCGTCATTGCAGCTGCAATTCTGCTCACCCACTTTGTATTTGTGATCTAAGTGCGTAATTATAGTGTTTACTATGTAATAAGTTGAGTTGACCTATTGTACTTGATGGTATATAAGTTTTATGGCACTTTATTTACTTATATATTTATTGTTCCTATATATTATCAAGTCTTGTAGTAACGACATAAAGAAGTTAATTTTTTCATCACCTCTATTGCTCCCGTGATTGTCATAAAACTAAAGGATACATTTTGCAGAAGGAAGCACTAGTCTCTGATGAACCTGAATCTTTTCTATAAATTACGTTCTATTCTCTATCATATATATAGCGAATAAATAAATAATCTAATCTTCAGAAGTGGAGTGTCATGGATCACTTAACATAGAGGTAAAAGATTACATTCAGAAATTATGAATGAATTTGTTTACTTTTTAAAACAGACAAAAGAGAATGCCACAGAACTATTATAGAGAGCCCACCCATTATCAGTTGAAATAAAAGTTAAACAAAAAACCTTACCTACGCTTCGACAAGAGAAGCGACAAGCACAGTTTACAAAAATTTACATAAGTTTAAAATTGCCGTCGCCATTTTGCAATTAAACAATTAAAACATAATTTAATGCTATTGTGACCCGATAAATTAATACAGAAATTGGTCGAAGGTGTGAATTTCCGATCAATTTTTATGAATGGATGTCGAAAACAATAGGTTTTTGGGCTTTTAATTCTTCTAGTTTTTTTGTAAATTAGGTAATTAATAGTTATTAACATAGTCACGACATTTTATGAGAAAGTTGTTCAGATGCTGTTTTTAGAAATAATTGGGCTTGGGAATGTTTTATTTTATCCAATATGGGGGCAAACGAGCAGATGGATTCACGTGATGGTAAGCAATCGGTGCCGCTTGTGGACAACAATAAAGGAGTTACCTATCAGCAACAATATCAAGCTAAGTCACATACCTAAGTTACAGATACTTTACCTAATGTTACATTTACTTTTGTTATAAACATTTATCATATTTTTTTATCAAAAGCCAAAACTCTCACCTATATGTATTTCCCGCCTCAGCATGGAATACCTATCTTATCTCTATAGTTATATAGGTACAATTACTAAGTTAGGTTTAAATTAATGAGACAAATTTCTTTACAATTACAATTTAAAAGAAGCCAAAGAACAATGTCGCGTCTAAATGGACTATCGGTATATCTAATCGAGATTTGAAATCGATCATTAAATCGATTAGTTCACCGCGTGGGCGCTTCTCTATTGTTAGGACTTTACTTCGTTAGGGTTTAGTACAACTGTTTATTGTAATTTATGCCTTGTAGCGAAAGTGTTGTAATTATATTTATGAGACACTAATTAAGTGTTCATAATTGCAAATCCTTTTGTGAGGAGGAGGATGATAGACTAGCTGTAAACTAGGTTGTCACGAGCTGTTGATTTCTTTTATATGGAATAAGTCGGTAAACGAGCAGACGGATCACCTGATGCTAAGCAATCGTCGTCGCCTATGGACACCAGAGGCGTTACAATTGCGTTGCGACCTTTTGCGAGTTAGGTATTTAAGGGTTGTTGGAGAATCGGGGATTGCAAAGATTGGGAAGGGAGGTAATTGGGTCTCCGGTAATCTTACTCACACAACGAAACACAACGCAAGCGTTGTTTCATGTTGGTTTTCTGTGAGGCCATGGTATCACTCCGGTTGAGCCGACCCATTCGTGCCGAAGCATGGCTCTTCACACTCTATTAGTGAATGAGACTTAAATATAATAGAACTAAAATAAAATATAAACTATCTATTAAAAGTACCAAATAAGTATATATAACCATCGGCTGCCAATTACATATACAACTGGTGTCACCTTGGACATCGTCCTAAACAATTTATAATAAAATCGCCGCCCTTTATAAGGAAGCATTATAACTTTATATTAATTTGTGATTGCTATTATTATCGCTTGTAAAACTGTGTTCTTATTAATCAATGGAACGAGCCAATTAATCATTGTACGATTAATTGGTCATTCAAAATATAATATATTTTGTTTGTTATGTACAAAGTGTGGGAGAGCCATGCTTCGGCACGAATGGACTGGCTTGACCGGAGTGATAACACGGCCTCACAGAAACCGACATAAAACAAGCATTGTGTCAGTGGGGTTACTATCCATTACCCCCAATCTTCCCAATCCCCGATTCCCCAACAACCCTTAAATTCCTAACCCCCAAAAGGCCGGAAACGCACATGTAACGCCTCTGGTGTTTCGAGCCCCGGTAAACCCGCTAGGTAGTCCACAGCTCCGGATCAGGCACCAGCCCTACTGGGCCCGATCTGTGGTGGTCTGGTGGCTCTTTGAGGCGCGAACGGAACTCTTCTATGGTGGAGGCTAGGATTGCTATAATCTTTACGTTTGATAAGCGAGTCTGAGATCGGAGTTTAAAAGGTTCAGATATTTTCAGAAAGTCCTGCTCTCCGATATCTATAAACTAAGTAGTAGTAGTAGTGCAGGAAGAGAAATGTTGGAATATTTCTTTTTTTACTGAAGCTATGCATGAATAAATTAATTTTCTTTGATAGGTAATAAAATAAGTCATCTTATCTTCTATAGATTGAATTATTTTCATTGAAGACACAACAGTTATTAGTTCAAGAGTAGCTTGTTTCTATTTACATTTGTCCTTGAACCGATGACCTTCCATCGATTTTCCTCTGACCTTGAAATTGGAGACGCTCCTCAAATACTTATCGGCTATTGCCTCAAAGTCTATCTAAATAAATATGTATACAATTTTACACTTTATTATTTAATGTATTAGTTTCAAAATGGAGTGAATTGATATAATTATTAAGTTTTCATTTAATTCAGTTTTTTATTGAATAATAGTAGTCACGAAAATCATTCACATACATTTTTATACAATTTTGTTACCGTACTTCAAAGCTGTGTATCCGAAAATAGTTCCGTTTAACGATAAGAGATGGCGTTAGTAGTCGGTTAGCGCGGAAAGTTGTAATGGACTTATTATTAAACAAAAATGAGTTCATATATAAAGACATATTCATATAAGTACATATATTGTACGAAAAATACCATGTCGATATATTGTATTTTTGTAAAATTGTGGCTTTTATTTAGCTCCGTACATATTTATAGTCTGGTAGTTGCAAAGTAGAATTCTTTTGCAAAATTCCGCGATTTTTCTCTGCATCATTTCCGAATTGGTCATACATTCCACGACATATTATTATGATGGTATTACGCTTTTTACACCCTGAAGGGAGGTCAGATATTATTGATATTATAAAATACAAGTATAATATTTTAAAATAAAGTAAAATACGGACATTAATAAAAATCAGGCATCAACCTTCTATCTATCCTTACAAACAAACCTTTATTTCATAGCTTTTTATTCATACATCATGTTATTTGCGCTCAAGAACAGATCCGTGCTGTCATTACGTGTGACGGGACTGACGGGCAATGGATTCACGTTCCGAGCCGTGACACGAGGCTTCAGCTTGCCACTGACATGATTGCCAAATTAATTTATAGTGAAGCAATCGAAATTCAACTGTATGTTATTGTGATTGAGTTCTTTTGTTGATGGCGATAAGTTTATTTTACTGTGGCGCTTAGGTTTTGGTGGTGATGGTGATGTGGGATATTGGGTACTAGAGTAGGTGGAGTTGCGGACTGTTTAGCGGGTTACCGGGGCTCTGGCTCGAAAAGCAGGAGTAGGAACAGGGTGGTTTTTAGTCAGTAAAAGTCTGACACTCCTTCTCGCTTCGTCGGCGGTTTGAAGTCTATAGGTGACTTTCGCCTTTAAAAAGGAATTGATTTTTGTAATTAAGAAAAGACCCAACCAGTATTCTACATAAGAGTGAGAGGGTTTGCAATATTCTTCACTTTCAGCAGATTGAAAAGAGAGAGATGTGTTATAAACGAATTTTTTATTCATATCTGTCACTGCATTCCTCAAAAACTACAAGGAAACTAAAGTGAAGCTATTTGCTCGTTCTAAAGCGCAGATTCGTATGAAAATGTTCTTTATGTCCCTATTTGTTTAAACCCTACCTTTATCTATAAAATAAAATAGATCTTTGTCTAACCCTACCTCAATCCTTAATCCACTCTGACAAACCATGGGATGGTCTCAGGGAAACTCAATCAGTGTAATGGCTCGGCGCGCAAACTATGCATTTTGCTGATCACCCGCGATTTATTTCAATAATCCACCTTGCGGTAATGGACGACAACGGGCCGGAATATTATATTATGGTACGTTACCCTGCAGGTTTGTGTGCCTTGGACACTGGACAGCTATGGTTGAAAAACAATTTCGTCATTGTAAGTATGGACATTGAAGATGATTGTAGAATTATACTCCTTTAGGTCCTCAATTGATATTGAGCGACAACGAAGCAGGAATAAAAAGACCTTATAAAATTAATGAATAATGTTTTAAGTAGGATTAGTAAGTAAAAGTAGGATGAGACACCAACCTTTGTAGGAGACAAAAGAACATCTGCTAGGGTGTCCATCGTGTCAGTCAAAATAGAACCAAAAATTCCTAAATTAGATTTCGTTTCCCTAGTTATCACGAGAAACGGAACATCGATGATCAGACATCTTATTCTCGATCATGTTTTATTCCGCCCATTCTTCAGCCATCCTCACACAATTTCATAATACTTAGCGTCCGAGCCGACAGCTTCGGGTGTACTCGGCAAGACTCGGCTGCCCGCGGCGCTCGGCGGCACTACGAACTAATGGCATCACGCTCGCGGCGCGCGCGCATCCGACATCTGTACGGGTTTAGAACGGTGATATTCTTACTTCGATATATTATATGATAGATGCACTTTATATATCTGGTTTCGGTATTAAATTAATTGTCTGGCTACACGTTTTGATAACAATGAAATGCATATAAAATATATTCTTGTCAGAGAAATGTACAAGTGATGAAGAGTTAGTAATTTTATTTCGAAGAGTGCAAATATTTATGAATTTGGTGTTTGAATTTATTATGCTTAGTAAAAAACTAAATGAGTCTAGTTGTATAGAACCTAGTCTATCTTGAAATACCTACGTTATATTGAAACTGCATCTATTAAAGTAACCCAAATTCATGTGCTAAAATGATGTCTAGTCCCACAAATCCTATGCCACTACTCCGAACAACGTAATAACAAAGAGAAAAAGCCTTCAAAATGAGCTGACATCTTCTGTTGTTGGCAAGACTCGGCTGCCTCAGGCGTCTCGCTGCAGTACGGCCTAATGGTGTCATGCTCACGGCAGAGGCACATAGCATCCTGGGCCGGACAGATGCACCGTGCACTCTGTCGGTTGGCTGCACTAACTTGAAGTTTTATAAATGAAAAGTCTTGGTTTGTAACTAACTTTGTTTATTTTTTTGATCGTGTGTTTTGTTTGTTTGAAATTTGTACTGATTTGGTAGATGTTAAAAATGGGTTTGGAGTGCCTATAAAGTGGGTTGACGAAAGATGAAAGCAGTTGTATACAGACAAAGGCATAAGATTATGTATGAAAAGTAAAACATAAGTATATATTAATTAAAGTCATGAATATGAGCCTCTAGCATGGCTTGAAACTAGTCGAGTTCCTCGTCAAAACACTACGTGAGTAAGCCGATAACATAATAATTAATTTAGTATGTCTCACGAAAGTTACAATAAAAACATATATATTTTTAAGAAAATGAGTTAACGATAACTTCATAAATTCAGGTAACGTTAACGGCATGGCATTTTGCATAGCATATTTTAACAAAATTAGGTTATGGAAATTAAGTAGGTACCTACGTATCCAGCTTATTAAATAAAACATCTGCTTACTAGTAATTATAAAAACTTTCACTATAATCGCCAATTCACATAATATAGTTTAAATTTAAAATAAAATTTTAATATTATTTTTACGCAGAACCACGCTACGCATTTCAGGTGCGTATGCGCCTCTTGGCGGCAAAACGTTTACTCAAATGGCGTCACGCTTGCGACGTTCACGCATTTTGCACGGCGACGCATTTTCCAGTAAATATTATACTGAACCCTACAATTACTATTTGTCGAGGGGAGAATCTTCGTATTAAAGTTATTGCAAATTATTATTAGTGTTGACGATTGGTATTTAGGCAAATAGGTATTTTACTGGCGTATTCAGAGACATTAAATGATTACATTAACTATTTCTTAGTAACGATTTTGTTCCTTCCGAAAACGGAGTTAAGAAACCGAATGACTCTGAGTGCGGCGGTTAGTCATAAATGTCGGTGTTCGTTATTGTTTTAATAGAAGTTTTTGCATTTATTTTTGGTATCTATACCTACTTTTTTATAAATAGACGGACGACTCAGAGGTATTGCCAAAGAAATTACACATCTTTAGTTCCTAAAGTACCTAAGAGTAGAATGTTGATATTCAAATAAATAAAATTAGTAACACTGTAAAAGAAACATTATCCGCTTATTTATTTGGTTTACTATCCACATAACAGATAATAAGCTCTAATAATTAAAACAACACAAACTGTTGCGAATTATAACCTCAAAATTATATGTTATTATTGTATAGTATTTAATATGCGGAGAATATTTTTTTAATATCGGTAAGAAATGTTTAGCATCTGTCCGCCCACATAGAGCCTAGAGGTAGTGACAGAAAAAGGTTCATAAGATCATAATTATAGGATATAAACGGACGATAAGATGTTTTTTTTTATGTATATATATAGAGTGACAGCCGAAAGGCTTGATGTGGAGTATAAATAAAGCATTGTATACCTTCTGGGTGTTATTATTATGAAATTTTAAATAGATTATATACTAATAATTATGTGAGCATGTTGATATGACAAAATTATAGCCCTTTTTATGGCGTGGATAGAAGAGTATAACATGTGGATCATGGTTTTATGCAAAAAGGAGCATAGTAAGGTAAAGTTCATCACTATTAGCGGGAAGATCACAGGCTAAATTAATATCAGAAGTGGAGTTTGCCATAATCATAATGTCTGGCTTGAGGTCACAGATGTGGTCAAGCAAAGCTTAACAAAACTTATAGAATTTTCACCATAGACTTATTTTAAGGTCTTATATGCGACGGTAAACTAATCCTGTTATCATACAAGCGATCAGAATATTATAGTGATAAGTAATGTCTAATTTTGTGGAAGTGTGGAAATATTTCTTCGGATATACTCATATCATGTCGCTTGCAATAGTACCGATATATCAGAAACTCAAAGAAATTAATATACATGATAAATATCCCTTGTGTCGTGTATGTGTCGCGGAATACTGCTCATGAATATGAGCCTCTAGCATGGCTTGAAACTAGTCGAGTTCCTCGTAAAACAGTTACGTTAGTAACCTGATAACATAATAATTAATGATAAAATTTTAAGTTTTAAAAACTTTGCAGGGACTTACAACCCCTACATAATTATGGTCCTTCGAGCCACTATGATTTACTACAACTATATTTACGTTAGCAAATCTGTTGCACTGGCCACCCAATCCTAACAAAAACTTAACAGAAAAATACACCTTAAAGTCACGCACAACAAACTACTTAAAAAAGTAAAATTGATTAATCATTTTCTTTTCAGTTATAACGAGTAGTTTTTGATCCTTTTGTGTGGCCGCGTAGTTTAATTATCTATGGTACTATGCCATGACAGGGCACATTGTCAACGAGAAGGACTCCTGGCCAACAAATGAATTTTTAAAGTCACTTGGCGCCATCACATTTTTCCAATTTTGCTTAACAAAAGGAGATATGTTTTTATGTTTATTAATAATGATTTCAGGACTTCTATAATATCCTAACGGTTCTAATAAAAATATGGGATGGTTACGACTTAAGTTTTTAAACTGACATGGTCACTAACACTATCATTAGAACTTCAGACGGCATATTTACCATGTTTATTTATGTCTATGAGGTTTCCGATATTTCGGCACTGTTGCAATCATTATAACTTGAGACGGGATATTTTATCATGGATTCGCGATCATGGCGCTTGCAACAGTGCCGTAATATGGTAGTGTTAGTGACAATGTCAGTTTAAAAAAATTAACTATATGAAGGTTGTGAAACAGGCAACATTAATAATAAAGAGTTTTAAAAAACAAATGAAAAATCGGTCGTATAATTCTGTATCAAATATTATCTTCTATGAATATGGAGCAGGCGTAATGGCACCCACCACAATTATAAAAACCATTGTTATTTACATACCTAAACGAAAGAAAATAACTATTGTATTTATTTTAAATACGATATTTATGAAGAACACTTGTACCTATAATTATTATTATTCATATTATGCATACAAATTGCACTTTAAATATGCATTCCTTTGATGTATGCATATAGTTGCACTTACACACTCGTATGTGTGTTAAATATATAATTTATTCATAAGGTTACGATGTCCGAGTACTCAAGATGCACTTAGTTGCTATTTAAGGAAAATAGTAACTCAATACGTACTTGTCTCTATACGTTTTATATTGACGACGTGATAAAAAGCTCTATACATAAGAATTTTGCTTTAAATGATAAAAAGAGTAAATTCTTTTGACATTGGTAACGGAATGATCTAATGGAAGTATTTCTAATGCTTTGTTACAGTTGCATCTTATTACATATTAAACTATAATATATCAAACGACTGAAAACAATGACAATAATTTATTTATAGTTATTATTTAATTTTCTAAGATTATTTAGACACCACTGACATCCTGCTATCCTGGTGAAGGAATACATCGTTAGAAACCCGAGCTGAGAATTTCTATTCACCACTTTGCCACTTACAGGCTGTTGATATTATGTTAAAATGGCGTATATTTTCTTATTCGTTTATAATAAGTAAACCTTGTCATAAATATATCTTCATAGCACTTTGTCAGTCACATTGACAAAATGTCTTATTCTTAACACTCAATTCTTAATTTCCTTTGCGTCATTTCTATTCAATAATAACACCTCAAATTATTTTCGAAATGTCTCTTTCTTCAGTAACTAAGTGGCCATTATTACTGCTATTGAAGTGCCATAAGTATTGGGACCCCAAAATTAATTACAAGCCAAGACTTCGCAATACTTAATGAATACATTCGTATCTATAATTAAATTATCTATTGCCCACTTTTCACGCCCACGCGTGGGCTTTCGGTAATAAATAATAGCAGCTGATTGATGTTTCACAATCGCCTGATACGACGATTATTTATTTACTGTTCTTCGCCGCTTGACTTTGTTTGCTTTATTTCAAACAAAAACGATACAAGTACGGGTTTTTTACATCCCACAATCTCAAGTGATTGACGTCAAAATCTATAGTATGTAAAGAATCAAAGCGTTGATGGATTAAAATTACTAAATCGCATAAGTCATTGGATACAAATAAAAATTATGGAATTAAAAAATCGTTTACACGAAGAGATGTATCAGTACACAAAAGCTCTCGTTTAATGAACTCCCAATTGAACAGCATTAGTTGCTTTTTGTTAGCGCAATATATATTCTGGACGCACGTAAACGTCGGAAGGTATATAAATTTTGGCAAACTAACCTGAATCATGAATGCTTCTGGTGACTGTCTTCCACACAAACAAACATCAAACGGCACTGAGCGTCACTTCACAGTACATTTCACATGTAATCCTTCACGCTATACATGTACTACGTACGTACAAGACACAAATATATTCGTGATTATATCGTGTGGAGCATATACAAAGAGCGACGCTAACACGACCGCCTAACAGTCTGTGAGACCGGACACTGG
Organism: Spodoptera frugiperda; assembly: GCF_023101765.2. Lineage (NCBI taxonomy): Eukaryota > Metazoa > Arthropoda > Insecta > Lepidoptera > Noctuidae > Spodoptera > Spodoptera frugiperda. Next base: position 10,820,462 of record NC_064214.1, on the reverse strand, counting down.
GCTTCAGGCGCCGTAGAGCGGGATGAAAGATATGCGGGGGGACACATGCATGCTGAAGGATGCCAAAGGAGCCGGGCAGATGCGACAGGACTCCGGAGAAAAGAGACGACTACACTGCGTGACATTTGAAAACTGTGTCTTTACACCACCTTTAGCTATGACGCGGGAACATCGTTTCTATTGCTGAGAGCTTAGAGTCGAAGATCACTAATGAGTGTTGGCGCTTGAGCCGTTGTAGCGATGGTGAGTAAATGTCCTCTAATGTGTCGCGCAATCCGGAGCGCTAGCTTTAAAACTAAGTTGTGTAGAGACGAGTATTGCGCGCGCGTACTCTGTCGCTTCGGCCGTCTGGCGGGTAAAGTGTGTGTCGCGTTTTGTCGCTTTGGGAGCGGAGTCGCGGGTGTGCGAGCGGGATGGGAGCATGTAGGCAGTGGGGTGGGAGGAAGACAGGGAGGTGTCACCACGAGCGCTTTTTAGGGACTTAAAGCCGGATGAGCACAAACAGAGGCGTACTGCGGATTTGTAATGTGACGTTTTTGCGCATATGTGGGTTTTTCAGTACGCACTTGCGCTACCGACGCTAAATTGTCGTGCGGTCGGCTGTTTGTTTCAGACGAATTGTTTTGGTTCACGGAAACTTTGCTCCTAATGAAAATAAATACGTTGCTTGTCTTAATACAAAATGTCTATTGTTGTTTCGTGGAATTGTAATAAACGCATGAGATATTTCAGAGTTGTATCTTGAAGCTGTATAATTTAGTTTATTTTACTTTAATAAATTTTATTAAAACATCTTTGTTGCATTTTGAACATTGAAAAACAAGATTGTAGCGCCTGCTTTTAACGTAAGTCCTTGAAAAGGGTTTGGTGGAAAAAAAATACAAATCTCATTACGCGAATCGTTTTCAAAAGGCACTTGTTCGATGACACTTGTGCGTTTTGTCGCAAAAAAGATGACTTTGCAACAATGGATCATCCAATTTTGGCACAAAGCGGTAGCGCCACCGGACAATGGGTAGAATGGGATCCTGGGTACAAAATTGTGACATATTCGGTTTGTCACATTGTAGGCCACAGGAGTCGAATTATCATCGGTTGGATACAGTTCGAGTTGTATCCTTTTGTACTTTTTTTTTGGATCGCAAATGTCATTGCCCACCCACATGGAGTTGGTAGCGTGAAATTGGGTAGGGGATAAGCTGTCGGCAGTACTGATTGTGATTATGAGATTAGCATTGCGTTCTTTGAAACAAAATTGGGGATTTATTAAGAGTTGTATTATTTAACGTTGTTATCTAATTAGATGCTATCTTTTTTTTAAACGTTGTTTGTATTGTTTAACTTGAGTTTGTTTGTTCGATTTTGTTTTTGGTTAAGTAATTATTTGTTTGATGATTTTGATTTTATTAGCTTTACTGGAGTATGGTTTGTATTAAATTGTGATCGATATTCGATGATGCCGCCCGTATACTTTATTAAGTATGCCTTTCTTTTCGGAGTTGCGGACTGACTAGCTGGTTTATCAGGGCTCCGGCTCGAAAAGCAGAAGTAGGAATGGGGTCATTTTTAGTTGGTAAGAGTCTGACACTCCCTCCTCTCGCCCATAGCAGGAAAATCATTGGATGATTGCTCCCTCCCAAAAAAGTATGCAATTTTTCTTTTTAATTTTCTACATTTGACATAAAACATGACTTTGATCAATTTAAAATACGTTAAGCTGTTATTGAAGCAATACATCCATTATTTGTTTCAATAATATGGCTCTCATTAGTAAGAAGTGCGTCAAACATTCCGGTTTCATACCACACATGTATGGTTGGTTAAACAAACAGACATACATACATATATGAGTTGCAAGAGGTATATTTAGATTATTGTTTCACTTGCTATTCGATGCAGATTGATTTTGAACTTGTATGTGATTGAAACGTATGGTTTTGTTAATTACTATCGAGGAGAGCGCCTTTAAGATCATAATGTTTTCAACTACGGTAAGAATTTAAGTAGGTACTACGAGTCTTTCACAATTCAGAGTCTGATACTTTTCTTCTTTTCTACTCGTATAATCCATTTGAGTGAAATAATCAATAAAGATTTTTTTTTCAATTTTTTACCGTTTTGTAAATACTTAGTTGTTTTGATGGTGTGTAGCATTTTATTATAGAACTAAATGATTTGGGATTGAATCAGACTTAAGGGTGCTTTTCCACCAGAGATTTGCTATACTACGTTGCTGTGGATGCGTTTGGCTTCCACCAATCATATTCATTGGTACACAACATAGCTTAGCACTGTACTCAGGACGGTGGCAATGGACTCAGCTAAGCTTATGCCCGAATGCTGAAACGCTACTCAATTTTAAGTTGTACTTAAATATCGTGCTATCTCTGTCATTTTATAAAGAATTGATAGGGACAGAACTAGTTTTGAGAGCGTCTTAAACTTGAGTAGCGTTTGAGTATTCGGACATTAGTCTCATACAGTTTTGCAAGCAAAGTGTGAGGTAGATTTGTACACATTATCACCATTTACGTTCATACAGGACTATTTAATAAAAATTAGCATTTCACTTAGTAAGCACATTTTAATTAGAGGCCACTCTTCTATGTAAGACCTTTGATAAAATAAACGGTTCAACTCCCATTTTTATCATTTTTTTTCTTTCGTTGCGCTATAGGTAATGTGGTTTTAATAGCTTATGTTTGAAGACAAGTGGTTTACGAAATGTAGGGACGTAATTTATTACAACAATTACTATTGTTTCGGGATTTTGACTGATGCCCGCTAATGGCCGCAGATTATCGCGTGTCATTTGTTTAAATCAGTCTAATGGGTATTTTATTTACATAGTTTTTGTTGTGGGTTGGCTCTGTTTGGTAGGCGGGTTGTATGTTGATGCTAATTTTAGATTATTGTGTGGTAGGTATTGATAGGTGAATTGGTACTTGTTTCTGATGTTGTGATCTCTGTGATGTGAATAGTGGCGTTGTTGAATTTGGTGTCTACTGCTTTTTTTTTTATTTTACTTTTTGCGATGCCAAGTAATGATTTAACTGGTGTTGTGCAAGAGTTGTAATGTGTTTATTGAAGCATTAACTGTCGAAGGTAAATCCTTCGCTAAGCGTCGGTCCCCAGTGTCCGACGTGGCTATTAATGGGTAATCAATTTAGATATGAGTAGGTAAGGATTCCTTTTGCGAAAATCATAACACGTATGCTGCATATACTACGCAATACATAAAAAATCTATTCAATTCTAATTAAAACTTTGAAAAAAAAAGAACAAAAACAGCACCGACATGTTTATCGTGACATCTGGACTCAAAAGCCAGCAAATTAGCCTTAAAATTCAGATCGCCCGATACAGACGGGACACGCAATAAAATGTATAACAATTCTTTTCTATCCACCCACAGTTTAAAAAAAAAACTCGTCACCTGTCGTGTCATTTGGTCCCAATAAACGGGCCGCCAAAGAAAACACGAAATTAAAAAAAAAAAAACTTGGAATCGCCTAAAAGTGACCGAACTTGCCTCTTGACAATTTGACTTTAGAACGCTGCAATACAAATTTATCGACTGCGGGTGTTTACATCTCTATGCACATAAAAATAAGGTTCAAAATGTTATGTTTGATGTGGAATATGTGTTGTATTTTTTTAAGGGACAATTTTTTTTTCTGTTAATCGTTTTGACTGACGAAAATTTACGATGTGAATTGCTTATGTAGTGCCGTAGTGCGGGCGAAATAAAATTTAGCTCCGACTTCATTAGTTGCTGTTTTTGTTGCGTTTTCGAAACTTTTGTTGTTTAATAATGGGATTCGGTTGTCCCCCTTGTGTGATGGTGCCTTCCGAATTTGATGAAATCGAAATTTTGTGTTTATGACGTAGGCACGGAGTATTTTTCTTAATCATAAACTTTTATTGACCTTATTGTAATTTTAGTACAAAAGGGGCCAGCAAGTCTTAATTATGTGTAGACTGATATTACTCCACTATTATTATACCTATTTAATTTATTAAATACACTTGTTTCACACACTTGTACGATTTATATTTTTGAAGATATACATATTTAAATATTAATTCATAATTTGGTATATGAATATCTAGGTTGGTTTAATTTAGATTTTACTTAATCACATTTATAAAATTATTTAATTGTCTCTGGAGAGAATTGGATAATACGTAGGTAGAAGATGTGTTTGTAGGTACTGGCACCGATCACACTTAACCATAATTCTAGAATCCTTTTTACAGAATAGGTGCCAACGAACAGTCATGTAGGTTACTTCAAATGTGAAGCGCTGCGATCGGGTGGTTTTAACTAAAGAATACCGTTTTTATTTCATCGGATGTTTCGACGATGATGTCTTCATTGTAAAGATGTTTTGCCTTAGAGAATCGCACTCCAAATGACAAGTAATCTGTGTCGCCTTTGAAAACCCGTAACACCAGAGGAAAAACAAATCTATTAGAAAATAAACCTCTAAAACAATAACCATTGATTACAGTATCGCATATCAACCGATCGTCCATCACGTTTTATTTTATCACAAAACCAGTTAAGAGCTTTTAACTTAATTAACAATAATTAACAGGAACGGCGTCTAATTGACGTCGTTTTGCCCTCGATTCAATTGTGAACGTTATCTTCGAAAGCAATTGTGAGTATTTGAGCTATCTTAGGTAAGAGATAGCCGCATCAGTTGAGAGACTCAGTGTCGCTGCTAGACACAGTTTTTGAAGTTCGATTATTGGGTCAGAATCTTGTTGAGTAGTAACTGCTAAACAGTATTCTAGGTCCGATTCCCGAATCATAGTATGCTCTTCAATTTACCGACTTTTTATAGAAATCGGAATTTACTTGTAATAAAAGACACTAGACACGAACCTCTTTACATAACCAGTATAATGCACGTCAGCTTGCATCTTGAGAAAATGAAAGGAGAAATATTAGAGATCCCGATGTCTCCTTAAACTATTGAAAATTATTCTAGACTAGCTTGTATCAGCGGCTTCGCCCGCGTTCCCATGCGATAATATTCTATTACCAAAGTCAGCTGTATCCTGTCTGTATACAAAATTTTATCAAAATCCATCCAGTAGTTTTAGCGTGATCGACCTAACAAACAAACTTTAACATTTATAATATAAGTGTTATTTCCATGTTTTTCCGTACTGAAAGCAGTCAAATGGGATTCCTAATATAACTAGGGAATAATTGAATGTTACATACTTACATACATTTGTTATACTTATGTAAACGTCTCTGCTTACCCCCCCAACAAATAGAATACGTGATGTTAAGTAACTGTTAAGAGAGTTTCCCAACTTCCTCTCCCGTGTCATGTATGAAGTCATTATGTGGGTAACAATCTTGATTGATGCTATTTGATAATTCTCTTGTTTTCTAAGTGGCTCCGTATGTAATGCAATGCAATTTAAATTGTAATTGTTCTGTGTTTTTACAGGGTTTTTGGCTTTTATACTATTTTTAAATAAGGTTGTAAATCTGTTTTGTGGTACCTGTCCTTAATTTTTTGTTTAGCTTATAGATCCAGAATGTATTTATTATTTAGTTGTATGTTGTACAAACACAAAAACTCAAAGACTAACCTTGAGTCTTTGTGTTTGTTAATCAGCTTTTCTTAAATATGTTTTTTAGTCTTAACTAATTTGCGTATTGCCTAGTGGGTTCCCGAGGCTCCGGCTGCTCCTCCCTGCTCTCCGGGGTGCTTTTTAGTCGGTAAGAGTCTGAAGAGTGCCAGACTCTTCACACAAGACGGAAGAAGTCATTGGATAATTTTCTTATCTTAAAAAAACTAAAATTATTAAAATTTTAAATTCTATATTATTAAAATTACATCCATACCAAGTACCTTAACATTAATAAACCCGCTTTAATCTAACCGAACAACTCAATCATTGAGACAAAAAAACATGAAGCAGTTCGCGTTATTTCTCAAGATTCCCATTCGCGGCTTCCACTTCCACTAACCCTTGCAATTTCAACAATTGAGCTTCGGACAATCACACACAATTGAGTTTCAAATCAGGAAAGTGTTATCTACTTTATTGTGGCTACCTTCTTCGTTCGTGACTTCATTTCTGTAGGCGCCGCGGCGGTAGCAAAAACCCAGCAGAATTAAACAATTCAGAATAATTGAATTATGATTCATGACGTAACAACTTTGTATAAATATAAAAGTACCGTTATCGATATAAAAAAGGCCATTCAATTAACGATAACACATAAATAAGTTGAAGACAAAACGCTATAAGTTCACGGGAAATATTGTCACAGCACGCGCCCTGAATGGATTATTAAAAGGCCGTATATCATGGTGCCCTTAGCCGAGTATTAATGTCGTCACGTTAGCGTAAATTATCGGGACATCCAATTGGACGGTGTCGTGACAAAAGGGCATAAATATAGGGAAGTCGGCTTTATGGGCTGTGTGAGGACACGCAGGGCCTAGATGAGAGCCTTGCGGGACTCCTTCAATGTTCTCGTTTATTTACGGTGACGGATCCATTTAAGGTATGACGACAGGTTGTTTCTTTCATTATGGTTAATCGAATCGGGGTCTGATTGTAAGTGCCTTTGTTGATAGATATCTAGTGATATTGGTCCTGTTGTGCTGCAAAATATTATGTCATGTTTGTGATGTTTTGTTATAATAAGAATAACCACAGAGATTTTTAAGACAGCTAAATAAATGGCCTTAAATAAATATGCTCAAAAATATCCTACTACTTTTAATTTTCTCGGCTATGGAATAAAGTTTATCAGCAAGCATTTACAAAATAACAGTAAATACGTTTAGACTTTCCATATCATTGTATTCATAGATTTAACCTAACAGATTTAATTAAAGATTATTACAATTACCTCTACTCCAGCGTTCATCATCTCATAACTAAAACAAATACTCATCAGAAACTGGTCCTAAAGAAAAAATTAAAACTTCAATTAAATACAATTTAAGTTTCATTACTCATCTGAGATCGTTATAACATGTCGTCCTGTCACCAGGACCCGAAGACCAGCGGGTGGTGGAGGCAGAATGTGGTGGAGTGTCAGACGGTCCTGACTTCAAAAGAATAGACGCCATATTTTTATTGAGAATTTAAATTGTTTCACCATGTAAAGTATTCATAGTTTAATGTAATTGGTTTCTATCTAAAAAAGAAAAAAATCTAGTTTTTGTTATTTTTCTTCGCAAGGAATATTATTGAAAATTATTGCAAATAAATTCATTTTATAAAATTAATACTGTTACTACACCATGTTTCCGCACAGGAAAACGTAAACCATGCTTTGAGAGATCCATATTTTCTTCGTCCACATTTGTATTGAATAAATCTTCCGTTTCACATTACTCCATCATCTGAACCACTATCCATATAATGCGTGCGGCAATATCATACGGTCTGTGTCGACACATACTGTGTTGGTTTAGTGAACGTACCGCCGACTCTCGCCCCACGGGACGCCTTCCCTTTTTTATTCCTCTCCTTTTTTATACATGCCTCAAAGGACCGCGACTTTTGTTCTCCTGTTTCGCTCCTTAATGATTTTTTACGAATTATTAATTGTCCGATGATAATATTCGATTGAAAAATTTCGATCACTACGATTTGTAATGTTGATTGTGTTTCAAATCGGGGTGGTAACGCCATGTGCTATCATTAGTGATTGACTGATATTCTTTGTTTAATGACTTATGAAGGTTCTTCGATTCGATTGTGTAATGTTTAGACTTAATGTTTCTTTTTAATTCGTTTCAGTGGCTTATCACGACTGGTTTTGTTGTCTGGCCTTCGCAAGGAGATGTTAATTCTTTTTTAAATGAAGTTAATTAAGCATGACTTATCGTCAATAGCCTCTAGTTACTAATTAAAGAAGACGCTGCTCTTAGTCTGTTTATTGATCTCTAAAGATGAACATAATTAGTTCGTTGTGTCTATACTCAGACCATATTAGATACTTTACAAAATTATTTTTGAACGTAATTATATTTTGACTCCTTTATACGTGGCAACAGTGACAAGTCACGAAAAAGCGAACGTACATGCACATTTGTCGAGATTATACAACGAAAAACATCGTATCTATTAATCATACTCACGAAACGAGTAAAACAGAAAGCGACGAATATTAAATACGCACGACCATAAATCCACATTTTCAAACTATCACCCTGCCATATAATTAAGCGCTTGCACATCTCATCTCGTTTCGTTACAAGAGTTCCCACCGACCTTTTGTGAGCGCGTAATGTGCACCAGTAATATTCCGGTCCTAATATACGGCCGGCGACTTGTAATACCGAAAGACCGAACGGTAATAGCAGGGCGGGACGACACAGCATTTTGGACGTCCCAATATAATCAGTATAAATGCTCGCGTCTAATAATTAATGGCGATTTTGATTAATCACCTACTGAATCTGGTGATTAAAGGTTCTGAGAAGTTGACATTGGTGTTTAGTGAGGAAAAATGTTGATGGGATTTTGGGACAAAAAGTCTTTGATGAGTGATTGGTTTGAAGTTTTTGTGTTTAATATTATGTACATACGTCATGTTTGAGGATAATGTGTGACATTTATCAATGCTGCTTTTGATGTGAATGTTATATTTAAAATTTAAATGATTGAGTACTTATAGTGGCAAGCACTTCTACACAAGGACGTTTGACTGCCCTGTTAGTCAAAAACTTGTAAATTCAGTTTCGGTTCGATATAAATGGATGAATGGATTTTTGGTATGATGAAACTTGTTGCTATTTTGTTTAAAGGGTAATATCTTTGTTTCTTCTGATCTTTTCTCATCATCAGCTTATAACTGCCTCAATACTAGGCGAAAGGTTCATTTCACTCTGAAAATATTTTATCTCATATTTACGCAGGTGACGAATAAACAATAGTGCGTGGCCTACAGATGGCGCTACAAGCTGTACAACAGGGGGTCAACAATATCTATTCTATAACACTTATACATATACATCGTAGTGTAATCAAGAGGGACAGAGGTTCCATGTCCTTCTTTTGTTTTCCATTTATATTATAAATGCTAAAGCAAGTGAAAGCCTCTTCGCGATTTAAGTAATAGGAGAATTAAGGCTAATTTATTTATATTGTTATGTATTGATTAATGAATTACTATGGGTACGTACAACAGAATGACTTACAGCACTGTCATATTTAACATCAAAATCAATTGCTTTTTGACGTAATTATGGTAATAATAATTACTTACCAAATCTCTAAAGCTAATATCGGCTACATCCTTTCTAATACACACAAAAATAGATGCACACTATCTCAGAGCTACTCTATATTTTGACCAAAGGACGTCGGCCGGCGGACCAGGCGAAACATCAACCATTTTAATTATGTTCGGGACACCATTAACAATAAATCTGTTCTTCCTACACACGCACACAACACACACACAAACAAAACGAATCGATATAATCGTGTGAGCGAATCGAGAATCGAGAATCGATCGATGGTCTCCACGCTCGGATTTACGACTAATTATAATTTTGTTTTAATGTTTCCGAGTCGTAAACAATGGTGTGACTAATTAACTAATTATTTCATTTGTGCTGTATGACATTATGAAAATTAAATTAGGTTTGAGGACAATTTTGTGTGTTCGAAGATAGGGTCTTGTGTTTTGTTTTCCTTGTGGCTTTAGTTAGTGACAAATTATTTCATTTGTCGTTTATGTACATCTATGGGTACTTACTTACCAATCTTGTTTGATATTTTAAATACGTTTGTCATGTATGAGTATTTCAGGTTCAATGATGACATCAAGTTTAGAATCCTAGAATATTTTGTTATTGCGTTTGCGTTTTGAGCCTTTTTTTATAAATTACTAGATTAGGTATTCTCAATCAGTTCTCGGAGCCTCGGACTGACTAGCGGGTTACCTCCTCCGGTCCGAATAGCAGGAGTAGGAACCCCCTTAAAAACGATTTTATCCCTGTAAGTAGATATATTATATTCTTTAGGAGATTCTATAAGACTGCTAGAAATTACTATTAAATCAAGTATAAATTCGGACTGGGGGCAAAGCTCTTGATTTAAGAATAATCCTTATCACTTTGCCTAAAATCTTTAGACCGACAATACCATAAGTCAGCTTTAAATTTTCTACAGATTTAAATCTGGTTAGTAGATAAATTTATTTTAACTTAAAGTTAGCATATTATTTTCATGGTTATATCTAAGATATCTAAGAACGCAGTAATATATTGTAAACAGCTGTTTATGACGTAATCTATCAAGCTACTCGTCAGACATGTCTTATCTATCATAATATGTAAATATTTGTATGTAAATAGGATAATATATTGCTGTCTGTTCAGATATATCAATTAAACTTAACTTATTATTGTTTTTAGTCTGGAAATTATTCTTAACGGTATTATTTATTAAATAAACTGGCAAACGAGCAGATAGACCATCTGATCAAAAACCAGAGGCGTTACAAGTGCGTTGCCGGCCTTTTGAGGGTTAGGAATTTGAGTATTAAGGAGGGGTAATTCGGCCTCCGATATTAGCCTCATAAGTAAAGAGTTTTGTATAACATTAATTCTTTCTGTAAACCGGAATCTGTAATTGTAACTTAAGTTTAAGTTTGGTCCTTATTTATTACACAGAACTGTGGCTCATTTTCAGAAATGTCATTTTCTAAAAAAAATACTCTTACCAAACCGTATAATAGAATTGATATCCTACAGGCATGTGCCATACCAAATTGACGCTTAAAAATATAAAGACTTTACTCTCGCAAATACAAACAATAACAAATGCACAACATTTTCTTGCAAACACTACCATCTAAACCAGAATTAATCACGTCTCACCAAGCTTATGTTCCGTACATTTTACGCCTCGTTTATCACCATTCCCAATCAATTTAATTTATATTTTATTTGTTCTGTTCCACCAAATTTCATAAGGTATAATTACGCCTTGGGCATTCAAAAGTTATTATAATCTTTTGACATTCCCCTACACTGTGTGTGACTCTTATCGGCACATCTATTGGACTTTAATTGTATGAGCTGTTTCTGCCCAACTTATCTTCAACCCTTTCATAATAAAAATCCATTGTAATATCAACTTTATTGTCTAGAAATAGGGTTTGGAGAAGATTTTCTGCTATGCATTTCTATGTTGTGTTGGTTCGCCGGCAAATATCACAAGCTAGCCAAGAAGTAAGGACGCATCAAAATGTCTTTAATGGCACTTTATGTCGATAACCCCTGTGCCCCCATCTGACTAACCTAAAGACACAATAAGCCCCGACTTGTCAACTCCTGACGTATTCCGGTCGTTCTATCGTCGCATCGTCAAACAGTAATAAATTAGCCAATTTCAAGGAATCTATGATAAACATATGTTGACAATTTTGATGTATGTTAAGTGTGTCAGCTGACATTTTGATTAGAATGTAATTTTGATAGGAAATTACCACATAATTAGGAGTAGGTTCGACTTATTCGCGTGTAAAAAAGTTGGTCCTAACGTACGGAATTTGGTCCTTTGTTCCTTAAGTCGTATGTTGATACATATTTTCCGTACCCAAAGGGTCTTTATCCCAACAGATGATTAGCCAAATAACAAAATTGTACAACATCTATTTATGAAATATTAAATGATAGAAAAAATCCAGCGGTGTCTTTCAACCGCGTCATTACAAACTACAGAATAACTGACAAAAGGACAAAACTCAATAGATATCCTTTTGTACATAACTACAAAATATGAAGCATAACATGCCTCTATAGAAATATAATACACATCCTAAAATTGACAAAGAACATGTAATTGGATTACCCAGCACTTAATATCTCCTTTCTAATGTCGTTCGCAAATTGTTATGCCCTTATTTTGATAGAGCATTCGCCCAATATTAGCCCTTAAACAAACGAACATTAAAGCCGAAGGTTCTTTGAGGATTTTAATCCAGTTTGTCGTATAAAAAGACGTCCATAATTCCCGGTATACACATGCGACAAAAAAATATCACCGCCCGAAAGATGTCATATTAAGAAACATGTCAATCATATTTTTATGATGCATTCAATAAGCAGTTGTTCTCTTGCGTAATTTTTTTCTGAATATTTCACGCTCAGTTTGAGTGGCCCGTTTTTTTTTAAAGTTGGAAGTTTCGAGTGGTGTTCGGGTAAAAATTCGGGGAAATATTTGTAAATGGATAATCGAATGCACTCGCCGATTATTCGGATTGTAAACTGGATCGAGTGTTTGCACGAGGGTTGGCTTCCTGTTTTGGTTTGGCTTATTATATTTGTTGTAATGTTTCGATGTTTTTGCTTTGTAAATAATTGCGATAACGTTTTCATGCTTTGTGATTTTCTGGTCAAATTGTTCAATTATTTGGTTGCGGAAAGGTTTTTCCATAAAAAAGGATTTAGGTAACCATATCCGGATATCCCTCAAATTAGTTAAATTAACCTAAGAATAAAAATATTAGTACAATCGAGACATTGTTTGCCATAGTTAAATACATTTTGCCACAAATATTGACACCGCCACTTACGAATACACTCTCAAGTGTCCAAATTAGGAAACAAAACACGAAATTCACTTCATAAAGGAGTTTTAAAAACAGTTTCACTTTGTAATTAGACGTATGGCCGCTAAACGAACTGTGTGACCTCATTGGATCCCTTAACACCTTCACAAGACCACGTCAAGCGTTTATGACTCGCATCGCATTGTCTTACAATTACCGAACATTTCAAGAAATTTGGCACTAAGTAACAACCATTTTACCAAGACCTCTTAGATTAGGAGATTCCACAAATGGTATAAAAGATGGAGAGGTCATTGTATAATGGTGTTTGGTACGGGTAATTAGCGTGAATGGCCGGAATTGCATCGCAAAGTGCCGCTAATACATTGTGTTTTTTGTTTGTTGGTTCGTGGTGTAACCCTGGACAAAGATGCCGTTGTAGTGGGTGAAACACGATAGCACGCGACATCGCCGCCGCGGAGAGGACAGTGGGCAACGTTGAATGTACGAGGAAAACGATTGTTAATTAATTATCGCCTGAAATATTATTATAACTTTTGTCATGTATAACGTATAAACATTAAATGTTGCCATGTATGACGTATAAACATTAAATGATAATTTAGATGCTTAGTGTGTAATTATAGTTTTATATCTGATGTGTCACAATTTTTAGGTACAGTTCTAATATTAACTAGAATCAGAAATAGCAACCACTGTAACTTCTGTTCGTCAGCATTCAGGATCTATACATATGTACCTACTCGTAGTAGCAAATCACTAAAACATCAAAACGAATCTAAACACATTTTGTCACAGACCATTGACTTTAAATGTCTCTAGTATTTGTGATGAACCACGACCACTCTGTAACCTAAGAAAATGTACAAAACAAACGTAATATAACGGTAATTCTGAACCTAATATCCCCATTCTCCCCCGAACACAAGGGCTCCTTGTCTTGACAACGCAGCACTGTGCACTCTGTGCAGCTAATCACTTTCACGTGCCTGTCCCTTCGACTGTGCCACTCCGCCTGCACTTCCTCACTATCTGATTCAACCACACTTATATCAAGTTACTAGAATAATATGCAATTGTGTGTTTAAATTAATATTTAATAGATTGAATGAGAAGTTATGCGGTTCAACGAGGGTCTAGGTTTTGATTCACAGATTAGATTTTCGAATTTCAAAATTGTTTGTGAATGGTTGGAGTTAAGATTTTGGCGGTTTTACTGAGGCCACAGTTGGAATAAAAAAAATTATGGGCTAAAGGTCCATCCAGACCCCAGACCAGGCCTGGTACTGCAACAGAATAAAAAGGTTGATGTTGAAATTTAAAATACATGCAATGCTGAAATATAGAAAACATACTCTAAATTGTTTTTAATTTCAAAATGTTTAATTTACCAAATGTTTACTTTACTGTCCTATCCAAAATAACATTTTAATCTGCATAACCATAATTATACCAAAGTAAATCTAATAAAAAACAACACTTATTACAAATACTAGGTCTAAATCGGTCTTACTTTCCGCGACACGCAGAACCTTGAACCATTACAGCTAAACATAGACGTCCAGGGATTGTAATGGGGTAATGGTGACTTGTACACGATTACACATCAAACTATACAAAACCAGTTTATCGTGGTCTCGCTTTGAATGGTCCTTTCGTACAGCCAACGGTCAGCTTATATTGGTTTGTATAAATTGATATGTAGCCGTGTATACTGGCTCAATAATTTCGTGTCATGTAAGATGGGCGCTACTCGTTCCCATGGCATTCTTGGATAGCGACAACTTGCAAGGACCAGTTTGTAGATAGATTGGTCCTTTGATCCGCGATTGTGTAAGGCGTACTTTTTTAATTTCATTGAGAAGGTAGTGATGGGAGATGATGATGCAAAGATTGAGGATAGGGTTTTGGATTCGACTACTACGCCTTGGGAGGCTGCTGGGCTTATTAATATTGAGATTATCAAAAATAACCTGTGGCTAAAATTAAAACATAAAAAGAGAATGAAAGAATGTAAAGAGAATTGAACAGCATTTAAGCAATTGATGCATGCTACTAAAAACCTTTCTTAAACACACTTCTCCAACAAATATGATCATACAACCATTCTACCTACTTACCTATCTGCAAATTAAAACTCTAGCGAAAACAGAGCCGCTTCGAGCACGTAAATAAAAGTAGACAAAGAGAGCAAATTCCTGCAAAAAGACCAGATAGGCATAAAAAGTAGCTGTCATGGTACAGTCACGACAATGTGAACTATGTGTTCTGTGACCACTCAACTTGGATGGGAAACTATCTCGTATGACCCTAATTATAAGGACCAGTATAGGATAATGATACTTGTCATTCGTCGACAAATTATACCTTTACATGTGAAGAAAGTTATTAGAGTAAATATTATGTTTTGCTTGATTGCTTGCTGGTGTGTTTAGGCTTATTAGTTAGGGCTTTGTTGAATCAGGCCTTTTAAATATTTTCACTCGTTTTTTGAAGAACTCCGATCCATTCATTCCATTTTCGTGAATTTTCGAGTAGGCATCCTGCGAAAAATAAAAGCTTGTAAAATAAATTATCTATCGTTTAATGTATACCAATATAATAGGGTCCTCTTGCATTGTAATATGTGGGAGTACCAAGTTTCGGATTTGAAAGGAGTAATTCCGTGGCCTTTATAGAAAATTGTCATAAAGCAACGCTGTCGTTGTTTTTCGCTGATAGAGTACAGTCACCAGTCTTACCCTTAATGCACTTAATAGCTCCTTTAGTTTTGTGGGTGACAATAGCCGCCATTGATCACATTAGATGACCCATCCGCTCAATCTCATCTAAAAACCAATGTGAATAAAGTTAGAAACTGACTCTCACACTGCAGATATACGTAGGTAGCTAACCTATCAGAATTCTCACGAAACATCAATGAATGAATTAATGAGCTATAATAGAAACAGAAATTAAAACTAACATCTCACAGTATACTGATGAAGTCACATCCAGCCTCGCAGGCTTACGTCAGTTGACCACCGCTTCTCGTGACCTGTCGCTCAATTCAACCCATGAAATTAATATTAATCATAGATGAGCTGAATTAAAAACTTGTGTTACTGTTATATGCACTGGGAATCGATGGTAATGTCTGGCTTTTTTATTGGCAGCAGTTATTATTTTAATGTTACATTCGTTCGTTGGTGGCGCTAAAAATGTAGTATGTGTATTTGATTTGGAAGAGGCGTTTGAAGTGACATTGTATTTTTTTTTACAATAATGAAATTTATGAAAATCTTCTGAATAATATGAAATAATGGTGGGTTGTAATGTAATATTGATTGATAAAATAATACAAACTAAAGAATACCAAATTCAAGTTTCAGTTGTAAAGAATAATGCCACTTTTTCTCAGCGTCACCTCCCATTTTACTCGACCAGTCAGCACAAAGAACTAGCAACCTCTCAGCATATGCTCAGCACTCTGAAATTAGAACAATTTCACTTATAGAACAGCTGGTTTGTTTACAATATAATTATTAACTTAACTCCGTTTACATGCTTCACGGCTTATTTAATCCAAGACGTAGGTACACAATAATGTCCCGATTACGTATAATAACCAATAATTCTTGGACAACCATTAAACGGATCGGATAGCAACAACTGGTATTTAAAACAGTATCTTTGAAATGCTGTTTTTGTACTTCGGTGAAGTTACATTAACCGACACCGGTAGATGTCAGGTGCCGGGGACGGGCCGGTCACGATTCTTTGACCGATGTCTAGCTGAAATACTACCATCATTTCTCTAGACCACCCACTTGAAAACGAACCCAAACATTCCACAAACAAAGTCGTTATTTCAACGTAGGATGATAATGTAATCGCAGGTCCAATTTAATGGATTTTTAGCTCTATGTTTTGCGTGTTGAGGTTTATTTTTGTATGTGTTGGTTGGAGCACGATTGAAAAGACTGCGCGTTAGTTAATGCTCTACCTATGATGGTAATAAGTAGATGGTGTGTTGAAAAATTATCGGTACCATCGGAGGCGCAATGGACGCGTGACTTTTTTGCCTGTTTATTATTGGGTTTGAAGGTTCCGATATAGACGTTACTAGATGTGGCTTGACCACCATTTGTTATGTACGTTTCATTCATTTGTTTAATGCTCATAGTAATCATTAATGACCACTCTTTGTTTGAATTGATGTTTTCTTTCTAGTTTTTAACGTGTGCTTACTTCCACATAGTGTATTTGCATATTTCTTTTATAAATTTAATTCTAAAGTCAAATGAGTTGACGCTGAACTTCATTAAATATATTTGACAGTTCAAACTGACAGTTCAGACTAACAAAGAATTATCAGTATTATGATATTAATTTAACTGTCGTAATGATTCGCGATTACCCAAAACACTCCTACTCAAAATACCCAACTAACTACAGACACAAAAAAACACAAATCACTTTGTCTAGAAATTCCCACAGTCCAATCTGAACACTACCACATCCAGTACCACTAAATCCCTGCTCAAACAAGTTCCTATAGCCCGCTGCGCCATAATAAATGTAAAATAAACCAAGCCCCCATCAAAATGTCATCAATGTTCGGCAAATAGTGACGGTGTACAAAGAACTAATGTTGTTGTTTACATCACCTTCATTAAAGTTACATGGCTGTATTAGATGACCAGCTTTGATAAGGGAAGTGTCTAAATTGCACTCGTTTCCAAACACTGATGACCTTTGGGTGCAAGTTTCAATGGTCAATGGCAAGATCTGTGTGAAAGTCCTCTTTCGAAAATTGAAAATAATAATTAACTTTTTTTAGTGTGAGAGTGCCATTCTTTGGCACGAATGGGCCGGCCGCAGTGATACTACGGCTTCACAGAAAACCGAAGTGAAACGACGCTTGCGTGGCCCAGTTAACCCTCTTCCCAATCCCTTAAAATTCGAAATCGACTCCCCAACAACCCTTAAATTCTTAACCCTCAAAAGGCTGGTAACGCACTTGTAACGCCTCTGGTGTTTCGGGTGTCCGTTTGCAGCGGCGATTGCTTATTATAATCAGGTGATCCCTCTGGTCGTATACCGAGTATTACTCGTATATAGATAATATCTCTTCCGTGGCTTGCTAATCTTTTAAGACTGGTTATCATAACCGAAATTGGATAAAAAATATTAATTCGTTAATTGTGATATAAAACTCTTTATTTATTTTTTTATTTCATTCGCAGTTTTTCTGGAAACTAACAAAATTATTATTGTTTAAAGTTGACATAACATTGACACATGTCATTTAAAATGACAGCTGTCAATAGCCGAAATTGGCTTTTAGAAATTGATACGAGGTATGGTTTTGCAATCTGTTTTAGATATATACCTCAATGAAGTTTTAAAAATTAATATACATAATATCATTGATTTAGCTACTTTAAAATAAATACAATTTTATCCATATTCTCTATTCGTATTATTTATTATGTATCTTTGTAAGTCTAGACATGATCATTAGATGTGACAGATTAAAAAATCACCGTTATTCCCATACGTGATATGACGAAGACGAACGAGAGGTCAAGATGTCGCTTCTCGACTGTGTAATTATAAATAACATCAAGTTTTAGTAGAAATATTCGCGCTTCGCTTAAAATATTTATATTGTGGTCAGTGGTAATAGGTGGCAATGCTGAATATTAAGATTGTAATGTCTTGTGGTTTTGTTATAAATAATCTTAACTGAATTACGCATGGAAGTTTGTTTTTTAGGCTATGATATTTTCGATGAATTTGAGTGTTAATCACGGTGTCAAAGTGAGTCATTTTAAGATAAGAGTATAGATTATTTATTACTAAAAATGATTTTTAATAACCCATATGCGTTTTTGAAACAAAGTTAAGTTTAGAAATCGTTTTAATATCACCAGCATTTTTTTTAAAACGTTGTTCCGTGCGAGAATCGAACCTGCTACACGTTATACGGCAGTCCTTAGCCCGGTCACCGTGCCAACCGTGCAGTCAATCAGTCATTTAATTCAACAGAATCTATTAAACGGCTTAAACAATATATCAACTATCTTCTAGATACCTTATCTATATTTTGACAGGATAAATCTTTAAATCAAATTATCAGGTTAACCTTTACTAGACCGCAGCTAACAATTTACTAAACGGACGCTTAACAAATAGTCTACTTTTACTGCCGTCAACTTGACAAGCTAATTAAAAATACAAAGCACTTAGGGTATGTATTTGACAAGCTATACTCTCGTATCTTTGTTTTCAGTCTTAATTTATTGTAATTGTGGTTGTATATTTCAATCTTAGAGAGTAGATTTCTCACAGTAAAAATGCTAGTTTGAAGTTTAGTAATGGTTGGTTTTTTGAAAAACAACGGACTTTAAATCATTGGCTTGTTAGTAATTATGTTGGTGTTGTGTTTCTCAGGCTAGTTATGATTTTATGAATTACTTTCTGTAAAAACCAGTTTGTAGTACAAAACTGAATATCAGTGGACGTTTTTCGTTAAATATTAGTTCTACTTATGGGTACAACGTCACGCCTTTTTATCTTTGGAGGGTTAGGCAGAGGTGTACATTACGGCAGGTTTCTAATTGTTTTTGTTAAATTAGGGTAATGTTTTACGATTGATATTATATCCAAAATTATATCGAGTTCAAACTCTTGTTATTTCGTAATTATTATGTAATAAGTATTTTGATCAGGCATTAAATATTACTAAACAATAATGTGTTTGAATTTTCAGACAATTTTCTTTAATAGGTGAAAGAGCCTATAATTGACAACGGATAATATAGCAGGTTGCCGTGGACGGATAAAATGTGTGACAGCAGATAACTAATATCATCTTTATTCCACACATTGTCTGATACATACTCAGACCCAACACAGATACTACTTGTATTTGATTTATACGATTGAAGTGCGTAGTTCAAATTAATTAAAACTGTTTGAGAGCACGCAGCGTACTCTGTATTAAATAAAGAATGCTGGATAAATAATAATTATTCTTTGACAGTTGTCCGGTAATGTTTTTTTAAAAAGAAAATCGTGGACCGCCTACGGCTTTTTATGCAATGAAGATGGTGATGAGCGGTAAGCTAATAAATGCTTACAAGATATGCGTTAATGCATAGCTTATAATTTATAAAATCATCACGCATTTTGTCGTGAAAGGGTTAGGCAGAGATTTTAACCAGTTTTACAATAATAAGAGACTCTATATTGCTGTAAACTATTCTAAACACCATGCTTTTACTAAGACTGTGGTTATCCTGGGAATATTGAACTAGAGGCTGTATCTGAGGTCCTTTAGCAGTTATATTTAGGATCTTTTAACCAACTAGGTAGTTCAAGGCAGAGACAATAACTTAGTTT
Organism: Spodoptera frugiperda; assembly: GCF_023101765.2. NCBI lineage: Eukaryota > Metazoa > Arthropoda > Insecta > Lepidoptera > Noctuidae > Spodoptera > Spodoptera frugiperda. The sequence continues at coordinate 10,800,490 of NC_064214.1, read as the reverse complement.
CATTGGACTTTATTTTTATAATAACTATCGCGAGACATAGGTATTTACTAAAAATCTCGGTTTAGTCACGTAAATTTATGGAGAAAAGGTAGACCTTTTAAGAAAAACTAGTAGACAAGTTTCTCTCTTCATCATAAGCAGCGTGCGCAAAGGCGGCGACGTTGCGCAGCCTACTCTGTAGACGACGAGCGATTTTTACTTAATTCATTGGACTTTATTTAAAGTTTATTGTTTATATAAGCTTAACACAATATTGTATTAATGTTGATGACCTTAAATCTCATCTTCTAAAATGGCGCCTGCTTTCTATCAACTCTACAATTCTAGCGTGAAGATATAATAAGATCAAGGATAGACCGCAACCAGTTTTATCGATTGATTTATTCGATTCAAATGTTAATGAATCGATAAACCGATTATTAACATGATATTAAACGATGTTGTTCGCGACTGTACATCGTGTAATTATAAATTTAAATCTGACAGATTTTGACAGTAGTGTGGGAAATAGGTTAGCGAAATGTGATGTGGTTTTTATGTATTTTGATGTTAGAAAATAATAATGTCTAGGTATATTGACAAATTGTTTGACTATCAATCTTATTTAATTGTAGTTTTAAAGCTTAAAATAGAAAGAGAGTAATATTTCTTGTAATTAAATGGTTGAGTACACTGTTCCTGCAAAAATATGCTTAATGTTTGTAATTCGTCTATTATTTACCTACGAAATGGGTATCGGGGATTGAGAAGGGGGGCTTTTGGGCCTACGGTAACCTCACTCGTGCAACGGAACATAACGCAAGCGTTGTTACACGCCGGTTTTCTGTGAGGCCCTGGGGTCACTCCTGTGCTGGCCCATTTGTGCTGAAGCATGGCTCTCTTACGTTAAAAATAACTATTTTATTTTTGTTACAACATAATACACCACAGCAAAATATCTCAACTAATTAAAACATATAGCTAATACGCGGCTGCATTACAGAAGGACCGCAACGTGTTTTAAAAAAAATGCCTAATAATGTAACTTGGGACCAATAACCATCTCGTTAGCACAAAAATAAATAACAAAGATGATATAACCGAAACGGAATATTAAATAAATCATCTATGTTTTGGTTATAAAATAGAAATCGATGATCGGTTCGGAGGTGGATCAAAAGCGTCATAAGTTACTCGTATTCAATAGTCTGATCTTAAGTCTGATCTTCGATCCGTAATATCGGCAATAAAAGTACAATGCACCTCTATAAGTATCCAATTTCCGCTCTTGATTATGTCAAAAATATTGCTCTGGTTGAGGGAAAGAATTCGTCATTTAGTATATTTTTTTGCTTCCAAAAGTAATATCATTTATTAATTTGAAGTTTAATTAAGGACTCAGTTTTTATTAGTGCTTTTTACTAGTTTCAATGCATGTATTCAGTTTTGGTAAGTGGTTGAATTTGTGGCGACACATGACAGTGACAGCTGACAGAAGTCACACATAGAATTGTGTGATTGGCGCTCAAACCTACAGATGACGTCATAAACCCTACTTAAATGAAGTTTGCAAATGAATCTGGTCGAAGGATCCTCCTTTTCTTAGAAAACTTTACTCACTGTTCCCTAAAAGTCTGTTGTAAGATCGAGCATGATTCTGCTTATACTGGATATTGAGTTTTGCGGAAAAGTGTTTTAATGTCTAGTCACTTATTTACGTAACCATGAAACTGTGAACGATTACTAGCACTTATGTAAAGAGGCGATTCCTTTTTTTTTTGATGAGGGAAATCATTCAATGACTTCTCCCGACTTGGGTGAGTTGAGAGGTGTCAGACTCTAGCTGACTATGAACCACCTTGTTCCTACTCCTGCTTTAGCCAGAGCCCCGGCAACCTGCTTGGTAGTCCGCAGCTCCGTATAAGACACGATTTTTAAGAGATAATTATAGTAATTATAAAAAAATGGTATAAAGAGCAGACGTATCACACGATGGTAAGCAATCGCCGCCATTTATGGACTTCCGAAACACCAGAGGCATTGTAAGGGCGTTGCTGCCCTATCGGGGTTAGGAATTTAAGGGTTGTTAGAGAATCGGGGATTGGGAAAATTGGGAAGAGGGGTAATTGGACCTCCGGTAACCTCACTCACACGATGAAACACAATAATCACTATTTTAATTTCCAACAAAATAACTAAAAGAACAAAGGAGCAACAGTTGACTCGCGTTCCCAACAAAAACACTATCTACAGGTATCTAACAAGAATCATTAAATACGTTGAATAAATATTGGGCGAGTAATATCGCAGTAAGCAATCAATTTTACGACAGCAATCAACTTTTCCATCACCAGCTAATATTGTGTTTAGTACTAGAGTACAAATATACGCTACAAAGTTAAAAACAGGATATTTCATTATCAAGACCAGTTTTATAGTTGAGTGAGTAATAATGTTCCATAGTTTATTGTTCACTTGTGATACAGTGATTATTATATAGTATCACTATCTTCTATATACATATACCTATATATTACAAAGTAATTGTAATATCTCTCGTGTGACACATTAAATCAATTATTATGTTTACTATTTTTTACTATTTGTAGTTATTTTTGTTTCTTACTCACTTAATTGTCATAGTAAATATGAGCCCCTGACGAAGCTTGAAAAAAATTGAGCTCAATCATTATCAATCTGAAGTAGCTTGAAACTAGTTGAGCTCCTCATCAAATTGTTACGCGAGTAATTGCCGTACTTCAACTTATTTTATGGTTACTTAACCCAGTCCTTCACAATTGCTTTTGGAACAAAATCCTTACTAAGTATTTGACAGTTGTTCAACTTCAACATAATTATCATAAATCAAGTAAAAATATTTAAAACACTTGTGTACGTGAAAGTACAAGCGCATACGCAAGACAGCGTGCAAATCGATGTCACGACATCCCGGCTGGTCCGCTGATGGCTCATTAGACGGACGCCATTCATCATCAGAACTGGTCCTGAGGAGTCAAAGGTTACTGAGAGACGTGTACCTCGCACATTTGACTATGTTTTTTTATTACTCTGTGATTTTAATTGGAGGAACTGAAAGTGACAGGTTTTATAGAGACTTTGTGTTTCAATTGTTTTATTGGCTTTCTTATTTTTGTGTAATACGAAAGTTTGTTTTGAAAGTTTATTATAGTTTATGTATTGTGAAATTTAACTATTGAGTTGTACAAGTTTAGTATTTATACGAAAATCTATTTTAACCGTCGGACACAGGATGAAAAATTGTTACGTCAATGCTATTATGAATGCTTACGCAGAACATCACAAATCTCGAATTGCTAACAGAAAGTAAAAAGTGGACAGTATACCCTTAGTACGTGCAAACCTGAAGCATAATAATTATAGAGAAAAGCTCTACAAGTTTCAAGTCACTGAAGGACTCCTCATCATAAGCAGCTTGTGCAGACGCGGTGACGTCGCGCAGCCTACTGAATGCCATTAATTTTATAATGAATGATAATGATTTTTATTGAATTAAGTATGTCTCACTATAGTTATTATAAAAATATGGTCTTTGACAGGACAAGTAGACGATGCATATATTTCTAAGACTATCAGGTCTTGTTAAGTCTAAGTGCCCAAAAGATGTACAAATAGTAAAACTTTCTATCTATCAGAAACGAGTATACTACGTTTATAGCATTTTAGAATCTCCATGACACCCTTTGGTTACAGTACCAAACCGTCACGTACAGTAAAGATCAACAATCAATATAGCAGTGTACTTAAATCGATGTCTACGACAATTTCACATGCAATTTTCTTGTTGAAACTGGCCATTACTGTCCTAAGATTATTATTTGACTACAGAGATATAAGGTAGAGTGTTTATTGTACGTTAAGAATAAAGGACAAAAGTACAAATAAAGTTTTTTATACGTAGTAAGAAAAGGCGATATATTAAAAAAGAGCCAAATTAGGGGGAAAGTTATCTAATGACTTCTCTCGCCTTGGGCGAGGCGGGAGGGACTGTCAGACTCTTACTGACTAAAAACCACCCCGTTCCTACTCCTGATTTTCGAGTCAGAGCCTCGGTAAACCCGCTAGGTTCCTGGAATTTCATTGTAGGATACCAGTAAGTAGTAGTATACGCATCAAGCTATCTTTTGGCTAGAGTAAGATAAAATGGTTACATCTCATATCTTGGTTCTAATCTAAATTGCTGAAAAGAAAGTAAGTTGTAGATGAGCGTGAAGGTTTCTTAATATTCATCTTCTTTAAAAAACGCTCCATTTGTCACCATATCCTCACCTTTACAGCTAAATATGTAGGAGGATAAGTCACGTAGTTATCGCCGGCGATGTGTTGGTAATTTTCGATTGGACAATCTCTGTAATGAGTGTTTGATACGTGAGCTCTTGGGCTTGTTCACTTTTATATTTTGTTTGATCAAATTACTCGGTTGACGTGGTCGTAGAGTGATTGAAAATCGAGGAGATACCCGTCGTTACAAATATAAACTAGCTGAGTTTGTTCTTTGAATGATTCTCTGCGTTTTAACAAGATTGTGATAGAGTGCTACTGCGATACTACTGAATATACTTATAATCTACTACCGGCTTCAAAGTTAAAGTTTATGCTCAATATTCACGCTTCTAAACACTCGTTTTTTGAAACCACCATCTTCTAAAAACTTGGCGCCACAGGATCCTAAACAAAATAAAACGACCTCTGACACTATGATACGAACGTAAGACATTTTAAAACACAATTTACATTTGAACACAGTTTCTCGTTGGTTCCACGTCACATGAAAGTACCCCAGAGTATCACACGTCATGTGCCTATGAACGTCAGTGTCATTAACCGTCAGTCTACCCTGACGCCTGACGGTTGACGCGACCCGCCCGTCAAACGCTACTCAAGTACAGTGAAATTTGTTCTCAGCACGATATATCCGAATATCTAACCACGTGTCACTCCATACTACGCCTGACATCTTCATGACTATTATATTTAGGCGAAAACATCAAAATATGACCCACACTTCCTCCAAAATTCAACCCTATGTTAATATGAATAAGGCTCCCGATGCGTATGTTAATATTGCGGATAGCATAAAGGAATTCGTCAAGTGACTGTCCGTCACGGCTTTTGTAAAAGACCACCGCTTCACAAAGTTATTGATGCATGTTAATAGAACTTTATCTTGAGGTCGTAAGGCATATTTTCCATTGGTAATGGTGGGTTTAACCCTTGTGATGCGGAGGTGGTCTGATAAGCGCTTCTTCAAACTGACGGGCGTCAAAATGTTTCAAAGCGGTCATGTGCGATGACTCCTTGTTAGCAAGTGTGTTACACACCGATAATGACAAGATAATATGTGCGATAACGATATTCTACTCCTTAGTCAAAGGTTATAATTTGAATATTGACCAACGCTATATTAAATTAAAATTACAAATGTGTACGGAGAAAAAAATGAACGTCTATATCACGTGTGTTTTTTCAACTGAAGGGTTTGGTTGAGCCTTATTGATAGGCGCATTGGACGAGTTATGTTATTTACTCATGTTATACTATCGTGTAGTAGTAACACACGACTTAATCCTGCATCAATAACCCTCCTTCTGGCGCAGTCGGGTAAAAATATACAACTAATTATTGATTACAATATACTAATAAAGAAAGCTACAAATCAAAATCGATCAAAGCAACACCGCAACGCTCAAAGAGAGGTGTGAGGTTACACCACGATCTTCAAATTATAACACTAAAAACAAATAACCCCACACATTCTAATGTCAACAAATAAGCATGTAGCGTGGAGCTCGCTGTAATCATACAACGATGGTCACGCGCATTAAAAAAAGATCACGTACTTAACAAGAATAGTTTCTCAACATTTGACATTCCGTCGAAACAAAATTGTAGGTTCGATGGCTGTGTATAACGTTTTTCTCACACGATTGGAGAGCAAATAACTGGGTGCTGATGATATGGCAATATCGTTTCACGAGCTGCGCTCTGGGTGTGTACTGGGCTGTGCAACACGGGTCATGAAGTTGGATAAAGTTTGCACTTGAACAATAAATGTTGGTTGTGTGTTGATGTCGATGATAATTATGTGAATGAAAATGAATATTGTATTGAAAACCAACGCAAAAGAGATGAAAAAATATTGAATGCAAAAAGTGAAATAGAGGAAACACGTTACTAAGTGAAAATGAATCTAAATTCGGATTAGACAAGTAAAAATAATGTAGCCACATTACTGTTCGAAGGCAAGACAGAAATATACTACTAATACAGAATTATTAAGTCCCATTTCTAAATGTATTATAACAAGCTCTAGAACAACATGTAAGACAACTTAACCGCCAATGAATCACGCGTCTAAGTATAGCTCCAGTCATACTATCATGGGTACAAGCCAATTTTCGCCTCTCATATTGGTAGCGTGTAAGTACTCGATTGTATCATGATTTCGAAATTGAATTGAATACTGTCGTACTACCCGTTGAGATTGCAGTGAGATACTTTCCTCTTCTTTTCTCATTACGGGTTAGATAAGGATGGAAGTATATGTTTCCGACTTTTTGCCATCAAGTCGAGTAGGCTGGAGGTTGTCAGTGTCAATTTTAGCTAGTCGTGAACAGGCTTTGTGTCAATTTTAGCCAGTGCGGCGAGTAGAGGGTTATCTGTTTCTTTATAAGGCTCATCTTATGCGGCATTCTTGTCGTGATTGCACCTATATGTAATTTTAGCGATTGTTCTTAGATTGTTTTTGGTTCTGTGATTGTCTGGAGATTTTTTGATTGGGATTGTGGAAAATGTATGGGAACTTTACCGTGTTGTTGTTAATGTCTTTGGACAACTTGCAATGTAAGATGGATTCTTGGTATTTGTTAGAACATATCATATTGAGTAATTTATGTGTTTTTTGTACTAGAATTCTTAGACAGAAACTACTGATCAGTCTACTGGTTACATAATCTTCTGATCACTTCTTTACCATCATGCATCAAAATTTTGAAAATCGCAACTTTCAATTTGAACACTTTCAATTACAGTAAATACAATTCAGCTTGTTTACCTGAATTCTTAACAGCTTCATATCTGTTAGTAGTACACTAATAAAGAAATGATCGCAATAATGTCATGTTCAGTACACTGACGTTCTATCCCATTTCTTTGCCTATTGCTTATCCTTTTCAAATATTAGTATCTACTAATGGTATCTACCAGCACGAACACGTCCACATGTAGTTGTCCGCAGCGGTAGGCCCAATTACGTCGCTAATTCAGTCGAAGATGGGACATTGTAGTTCTCAAACTTTAGCTACTTTGAGTTATAAGACTTTATGACTATAGGATTTGTTATTTTTCATAGCAATCAAATAGTTTTTGAGGCAGTCTTTTCTAGTATTCTTGAGGGATTTTTGCAATATTTGTCGAGTTTAGTATGCAACTAAGTATGGATTTGATGATAGTTTGAGAACCATTGGTTATTGTCTCATCATCTTTCATACATAAAATGCAGGGACTACATGAAAGTCAATGGAAAACGTGAGTATAATCGAAGAGAGAACTGTTTTGATATTTTTTTCTGCACAGATTTTAAGATTTTTTTTTGTATTGAAAGTTGAAAATAAGAACTGATACTTATAAGGTTTTGTCAAAATGTTTTTACTATGTTGAGATTTTAGGTCGTATATGCCTGATAATGTAACTATGTATATTTAGTAAGCAAGAGTCAACACAGAATTGAAGCACCACATAAAACACGCTCACACCAAAAGTACTAATAAAACCTATAGCACTAATAAACCTATTACACCCAAATCACTCCACAAAAACCAGCCACTTCTGCACTCACCTGTACCCGTCATCCGCGATCATGTCCGAGTAATGACATCGTGTACGTGCGCCAATCGTTGGCAATACGGTACGACACTGCGCAAATACGCGTCCCATGGTGGACGCAAGTCGCCACCGTGACCGTCACTTGTGTACGCAATTGTACTGGTAATAGTACATTTACCGTCGATGAGACACGTACGGGTAAATCTTCATGTAATTGAGAATGTACGCTACCGTCTTGTCTGTGAAAGGAATGTAATATTGTGGGAAATTTGCGCTTTATGCGTAGATTTTTATTGGAGGCGTACGAGACGGAGATATTCATTTGTCGTGATTGCCAAGGAATTTGTTGAAGAGTGTCTTGGGAGAGTCCAAGATAGTCTTTTACAAATTAGTTGGACGGTTGGTTCATTGTAACTAAGCAAGAGGTCTTTATTCAGAAGAATGTCTCACTACTTGTTAATTATTCCTGGAACCTGAAACTGACTACATAGGTCTTGGAATAGAGCGCAGTGTCAGCCAACCGGCTCGACTACAATAAGATGTCCATTGTAATAACAATGTACGTATTATCTAATCTAATAGAGTGATAGAAATTGTGATATTCATTGACTTGTAAACCAAAATTTTTGTTCCGAACATTTATTTGCACATCACTACAACAACCGACACAAACCATAAGCTCCAGTAATATCTCCAAAATAATCCAAAATAAATATCCAGCGCATTCCACTCGATATCCCAGCAATGTTTAATATTCCACCCTTTACAATGTGACATACCTCTCCATTGAAGCGTAACCGTTGATCACTGGTGTGTATCCTAACCCTCTAATGCAATTGCACAAGCCTCCTCAATATGCACGAGCTGGCTAAATATTTGCTAACTGATTAAAAGTCAAAGCTGTCCTGCCCGAGGCCACCGCATGGAAACAATTGCTACTTCGCTTCTAAATAATATTAGTGGAGCGGATCATACGCGTCACAGATCACAGGGACGTTTGTACCCCTTGTGGTGATTAGGGGTTGAGTTTAGTGGGGAGAGACGCTGGTTTCTGTAGCGAGATTTTTGATATCTTTATCACGGTGTGAGTACAGATACTAAAAGCTACTTTAGAGCTTTTCGTGAACAAAGTTCTTGATTAAAAGCTACAACTTTAGTAACTTTTTGCTATTTAAAGCAACCTTATATGTTCCCATATTCTGTCTCCAATGATTGAAAGCATTTTAAACTGAGCTACACATCCAAATATGGCAACCTAACGTTAGTGGTTTACGATTTATATACCATTAGCAGAATTTTAAGTAAATCGACGACAGAATTAAAAATGTCACCTACAAAGCGACAAATCGCTCCGCTTGTCACTAAGCAAGGTAGCCTAATATCCCCATCTCAGAAACACTGAGTTGACATTTAAGATCAGCGGGATTTGCATCGCAGGGAAATTTCAATATAACCTGTGATACTGACGGGATAAAACATTGTTTAATGCGAATAATAAAACAATGTTTGTTCCCCATTTTGGGGGATATTCTTTAATTTGTTTAAACACGGATGTGCTGACAGACTTTTGTTTGTAATTTCAAGTTATTTACTCAACAATTTGGCTGTTTGTTGTTAATTATAATGAGGACATGATATTGTAAATAACAGGTAGGGATTTTTTTAATGCGTAATTGTGTTTTTTTATTTTAATTTACTGGCTTATTAAAGGGTTCTTTGTTAGAATTTTAAGTAAGTAGATACAATGTAGATGTATAATAAATAAAGATACTTTCCTTTCATAGAACAGTTTTACTAGATATACTTTTATTACGTCCGTACTCAATCTTTCCAAACACCGATTCCCGAAGAACCCTATTTTCCTAACACCCAAAAGGCTGAACAACACACTTGTGACGCCTCTGGTGTTTCGGATGTCCTTGCGCGGCGGGGATTGCTTACCATCAGGTGATCCGTACGCTCGTTTACCGGTTTATTTCATAAAAAAAAATTGTCGTTGTATTTCAACGACAAGCCCAACATTTTGTATGCTCAGAAATATCACCGAGGGACTTAGGACTTAAGCTTAAAACTCTAGATTTAAAACAGCCTACTTATCGTTCATTTTACACACGTATTATCTCGTAACTAAAAAAATAATTTAAAGTATAAAATTGTCCTGTTTTGATTGGATTATTGGACACGGTTGTCGATTCTGGCGACATGTTTTAAAACTTAATTGACATTAATAAGGATGTAAATGCTAATCACTGGACTCTTCTTGATATCTCAAGCAAATAATATTTGTACAACATCAAGCCTTTTGGTCCTGGAAAAAGTACGCTGAGATGAATTCATAATAGCTATCATTTACGCTTTTCTAGTTGATATTGAACCAATGTTCAAAAAATGAAAAACCAAATTATTGAATTTGTTTGGTTTGATAACAACTATTGAACTCGTAGTTACCTATTCCGATCAAAGACATGACAGATAGAGCAAATCTGAGGCTTTAATACGAAGTACGAACGCACTGTCGTATTATTTCGTTAAGAAAGCAAATATTACCAAAGTCCTCCTTTTTTGAAATCGGTTAAAATACCTTAATTACTACCTAAATAAAAACAAAAACACGATCAAAACAAATTCGTCTTTCGATCTATCGCGCTCCTTCTGACACGCCGCGATTGTCGATACCTTACAATATAAGCCTCCTATAAGCTCCTTACCAGGAACCGGTCGCAATCGACCGGCATTTATTATTTTATTAAGCTTTTTAATGTTTACGAATACGGGGTAGGTAAGTAGGGGAGTTATGGCAGCGTGGATATGATTATAATTTGTGCATGATGAACTCATGACATATTATGATATTATTATTATAGATAAAGAAATGTGTAGAGATCACATATCATTCTATAAATAGTCATATCATATGTCATGAATTCATCAGAGCTGCGGACAACGTAAAAGTTTACCGGGGCTCCGGCTCAAAGCAGGAGAAGGAACGGGGTGGTTTTTAGTCAGTAAGTAAGAGTCTGACACTCCCTCCCGCCTCAAAAATCTTTTCCCCTCAAAAAAAAAAGATATCACATATGAACAGACCGTGAAAGTTCTCTATAAGCTGGATTATTAGTATAGGCCGCCTGGGAGGTGGTTGGTCCCAGTTTAAAAGGTTCAGGTTTATCAGAAAGCGAAGCTACTCGAATTCTGATTACTTTTCCTCATACAGTTAAGACTTTATGTGACAAACTCCTGATGCGTCAATAGTTAGTCATCGTAAGTTCGCTGGATTCCTGTTTATGAGTGAAATTATTGCCTCAAAACGTCTTATTCAGGTTTATTACCCAGTCTCCGTCATTTTAGTTCTGAGAAATTTCAAAGATTTAGTAAGAAAAAGTTAATTCGTTTTCCTTTTAACACTTTAAAGTAACTGTAGGTATTCAAAATGTATTTATTAATTTACAGTACGAAGTAAAATGGCAAAACAAGACAATAGATAAAACATAATAATAAATTAACCCTAACAGTAATTTTCAAACATATTTAACCGCAATAAACCTTTAGATTTTAGATTTCAGCCATAATCGTCGCCCTGGCAAAGGCCTTCCCTACTCTCCTTCCACTTCTCTTTATAAACCTTTACAACAAACTAATTATTCCCACAATTAATTCACTACCCACACCACGAAAAGGACAAAATCTTCAAACAAAAGTCCTAAAAAGGACAATCATAAAAGTACCGATATAAAACAATGAGACAATTATTGTCGTCAGTTCAACCCTGCGAAGGGGAGAAGCGAAAAAAGTGCACAATCCCCAGAGATTCGTGATAAAAGATTTTGGCACGAGGGGAGATTGGGGATTAAGCGTGTGATACTTTGTCTTTTTAAACGAACCTTTTTTACCCGAGTAAGACGTAAAGGGGGCCTGTTATGAGAATTTAAGATGGCATTTTGTACATTTTTCTACACCCTGTGTAATGTATAAAGGCGTGAAAATTTTTTGGTAGTTAATGAGATTTTATGCAGATTTAAACGTTATTTATTTTGAAATTTGTTGATAAATTGATTAAGTATTAAATAAGGATAAATACTGCCGTATTCAGAGTCATATATTGGTTACTTAACCCAGCTCTTAAGAATTGTATTTTTTATGGTATAAGCTGGTAAACGAGCCGACGGATCACCTGATGTTAAGCAATTGCCGTTGCCCATTGACACCCGAAACACCAGAGACGTTATAAGTACGTTGTCAGCCTTCCAGGGGTTAGGATTTTATAAGTAGGAATTGGGGATTGGGAAGACTGGGAACCAACGAGTCACAACGCGAACGTCGTTTTACGTCTGTTTTCTGTGAGGCTGTGGTGGTATCACTACGGTCGAGCCGAAGCATCTCCATTTACGAAACTTTAGGACTTTAATAACTTAGATATATTTATTTTTACTATATGTGTTTTCAACTAAACTACAAACTACGTGTAATTAAGTGTAGACACACATTCTACAAAACACTCTTAACTTACTAAATCACCCAATTAATCACGAAATAAAACGACTTAATAAACAACAATACAATTGTTACACACAAACGCCGCTTGACAACAATTGATAAATTAACAAGATTGTGAATAATCCCTGTCTCCCCTCTTTACTCGAAAAAAAGAAAAAATACAGGGGAGACACGATTACTGGCCCCAAGCGTTCTAAGATGTGACAGATTAGCTGGTAATTTCTTCTAAATTGATATCTCAAGAGGCATGCTCTTTTTTCCCCGACTTCCCCTATTTTTTCCGTTTTCCTTCCGAAGTTTGAAAGATTGCCAGTCACCACCGTTTATGTTGGTTGCTATGGGAATGTTTGACATAAATTGATTCGAATTATGTTTTTTTTTGTTGGAAAGATAGCACTCATTTAAAGTAAGTACCGCTATTTAAAATACCCTGAAATGTTAAAAGTAATTTTAATATTGTTTTAGTTTACTGGAAGTTGTTTTCTTTATTATGGATGTTATTTCAGTGTAACGTACACTTTGAGTCAAAATAAGAATTTTTGGGACGCACATTAAGTGTGAGAGAGCCACACGAATGGGCCTGTTTGACTGATACCACGGCTTCATAGACAACAACGCTTGCTTTGTGTGAGATTACTGGTGGCCCAATTCCCTCCCCCCCCAATTCCCGATTTTTCAACCACCCTTAAATTCCTAGTCCCCAAAAGGCCGGTAACGCAGTTGGTTGTTTCGGGAGTCCACGGACGGAGGCGATTGCTTACCTTACGGCTTATACTATAAAAGAACTACACAAATCTTTGTTCCGTGTGAGAATTGAACCCACGAAACCATACTGCACAGTCGCTCACCCAGCCACTACACCTATCTTGTAGACCACAATAAAACAATATTTACACAATCATAAGACACCAGTATAACATGATATGTTCAAACCTCCAAAAGTCAACAAAATGTACATATCATAGAGGTCTCTGTAAAGTGGTTTACACGCATGTTAATCTTTAAGTCTCGCTCTGATTCTCAAAAAGGTTGATGCATCCTTTAAATCGTTGTAAAGTATCATTTTCTATTGTAATTGAACATATTTTGGCACAAAACTAGCAATTTGAATTTGATTACGTCTTTATTTCGTTGCAATAAGATTGTTTTTTGCAATTCATTTGTGAACATTGTAAGGTGGCTTTGAGTACTCGTGTTATGATTCTTATCTAGGATGCAATGAAGATTATTATCGCTTAACGGGGTCTTGTCTGATGCGTCGACGTCCATCCGGCAAATTATTATAGAATTTATTAATAAAAAATCTTTTCTCAGTGTTGGTGTAGTTGATATTATAAATAGGAGTTCATACGTTCGATTCTTGAGTTAAATTTTTCGCCTAATGTTAAACCCATTACGTAATATGGTGGGTGAAAATTTCTTACAGTATATGAAGCACAAAATCAACCAAATTAAAAATATTTTTCTTTGCACGGAAATCGAACTCGAAACATCCTACTAAACAGTCACATTAGCAATCATCAATACAGAAACAAAACAATAATACAGTATGTTAAATACATTTTAATATAGGTAGGTATATTTTATACCATACAGATTATGTCTGGCCTGCGCCCACGCATTGGTCACGGATTTATTAGTACTGCAGGCTAAATGTTCCTTCATTGTCATAATTAGCATAGGGACATATATATTCAGAAGATAATTCTAAAATAATTATTAATTTATGACTGTTTAATTTTAACTATAAATGATAAATTATATTGATTTTTGCAAATTGGTTACAAGATAACACTTTTACGCGTCAATCTCTATAATAACTAGATGAGGCCGGCATTTCGTATCGGACTACTCTGAGAAGAAATGCCGAAACCAGCTCAGTGGTCATACAAAATGGACCTAAAAGTTACTCATAATATTGTATTGTAAATCACGCTGCTTATCTCTCAGGACTACTACACTTACTAGGTTTTTATTTGCAGCCAAAATGCTTGAAATTCTGTCAAAGTCAAAGCATTTATTTCAAGAGAAACACAACTTATGAAACTGGTTAAGAATACAAATTTACAATTACTTACTTAATTAAAATTCTACTTTCTACCTCTCCACGTTCGGTAAAATCTGTCCCTAGTACTTAGCATTAAAGTCACAAAGTAATTTAAACACCTAGTTCAAAATCCAACTAAATTATTAATAAAAAAAACTACACGAAACCATTTATGAAATAACCAGAAAAACATTTATTAACAACCAACTCACCCCGAGGGAACATTTGACAATCGACCCCCAAGCCCCAAAACTCACGCTGGGTGATACGGTTTTTTTTTCACTTTTCACGTTTCCAGTGTCAAACTGTCGTGTACCGACATCCGCTTTGTTTGCTATCGACAGCTTGACTGAGAGAATAATAAAAATGTCCGATATTACGTCAGGTGGTCGGAAAAATTGAATTTTTGATTTTAAGTTGGGAAATGTTGCGAGATATAGCGATGTTGTTGAGTGTTTGTAAGGATATCTTTTTTTAGTATCCACTTGTCAGACCATTTCTAGTCTTTTAGAAATGGTCGGAAAAGTACCGTTAACTTTTAGAAGAAAGACAAGAAAAACAGTCACAAGAATAATCTCGTATGATCGTACATCAAATGGCTTTATTTTTTACCATTTGTGTTATAAGTCCCATGTAATAGAGGTGGAGCTTATTGCCATATACTGGACATAATTCCAGACTCCATGCTACTATTGAGATATTTTCGAAAAACCGAAAAATCTAAGTAACACTTTGTCCGACCCGGGAATCAAACTCGAGACCCCTTGTACGGAAGCCACAGGTTGCAGCATTTTCTTATAATTGTGCTCAAAAACAAACCTCAAGATTGATGCACAAACGCCGTTGCCTAATTTCTAAACACTAAACCATCTTTTCAACCCATAATTGCGGGTGGCCTATCTTCAGGCGATGACGTCTTATAGCTGACAAGATGAAAATGATGAAACAACCTTTTTATTGCAGATTTTGATGGCTAAAGTTATGAAAGAATCTCCTTACACTATTTGCACTTTACCAACGACCTTGCAACGATCCCTTGAGGCAGTGCATTCTATAATTTGATCTTAGTAAAAACATTAAGATCTACTTACTTACTAAAGATAAAAGAGCATAAATGTACGTTTTTGACGCTTGTCAGGACATTAAAGGAGCACCTTTAAGGCCCCTCGTGACTGACAACTTAATATACTCAGCTCAAATATGATTGATCATTATCAGCCACTTCTTCGGGGATATTGCGATCTTGATACTTATTTACTGTCAACCTGGCTTTTTGGAGTATGGAGAAATTTGTGTATGATGAAATTAATTGTTGTTGTGAATGTGTAAGAGAGAGTAAGAATGATATGAAATTGAATGATTAGGGGCAGAAAATAAAACAATAATGTATGAATACTTATGGCGAAGCGCAGAAACGATTTTCTTTTATTTTTTTTACGAATGTAGTCATTTGGGCTTCAAGGAGTATTCTAAAAAACAGTTCTAGAAAAATGAAATTATGCTACCTTTAAGATGACAAGTCATGATGTCATGTTGCTGTATTAATAACTTGAATTGTTGAATTTAAAGTTTGTTTGCTTGGATGTTTGTCCGTCAATCACGATGAAACTGTTGAACGGACTTTGTTGAATTTTGGTACGCTCATACCCTGAGCTGACTTGGGTGATAAGATACTATTACTATCCCACAGGAACGCGATGAAACCCAGTGGCAGAAGCTAGTCTTAACTAAACTTAACATCTATTTCATTCAAACTCAAAATCAAAATAAAGAACCGCAACACAATAAGTAGGACAAATCCAATACAAGTCATCATGAATAGACATTAATAAATGATACTCGAATGATCTACCGAAGCCAGATCATATCCCCTTTTGACTATAAACCTAGTATTAAACAGTAATTACCACTTCATAGGAAGTCTATATCATAACGTCTGGGTTCATTGACCATATTGAATCGGTGGCCAGATTTTAGACCATGTGGACAGACACTATTATTAAAATTTTGATAGAACCGTCTGTCACTTTTTCTTTGGCCATATATTTGGGGGCCTTTTATGGAGACGTCGCCTCAAGATATTGGTGGTTATAAATTCATAAGTAATAGTTTGCATATTATTTGCCAGTTGTTGATCAGTGACTTATGTGGTTTATCGGTTATCGGATTTTCTACATCTGTTTCGTAGAAAACATTTCTCTCCTTGCGGGCTTTTGGTACAGTTGGTAGAATATTTGTTTTTTAGAGTTGTTATTTTGATTTTGGCTCTATTATTAGTATCAATACTTTCTTTCTCCCTTTCCCATAAAAGTTGGACATACATTTCGGGTACATCATCGATCATTTTGTAATTTATGACAGTTTGTTATCTGTGTCTGATATTACTCAGAAAAAAATGGCAAGAAATAAGAACAAACTACAACAACCACAGCTAGAACTAAGTCCTAGCAATAAAATAAACATAAATTGCAAAAAAATATCACCTGATGGTAAGCAATCGCCGCCGCCTATGGACACCCAAAACACCAGAGGCATTACAAGTGCTTTGCTAGCCTTTTGGGGGTTAGGAATTAAAGGGTTATTGGGGAATCGGGGATTAGGAAGATTAGAAAGGGGAGTAATTGGGCCTCCGGTAACCTCACTCACACAACGCAAGCGTTGTTTCACGTCGGTTCTCTGTGAGGCCATAGTGTCACCCCGGTCGAGCCGGCCCATGCTTGCCTAGTATGGCTTTCCCACACATACAAAGTTTCATTTGAACGTAAACGAAATGTTCTAAAAACCCGCTACTAGACCCGGACATATGAAAGTCTCATCCGAAGTAGTCGTGAGGAGTGATTTGATGATGAGAATGATTTGAGGCGCGTAATGATGGCTAAATTAATCTGTCTACTATTTGGAAGCTGGCCTGTCAAGAGGTCAGATCGTTGGCGTGGGATACAAGTGAGTAGAGGAAGCGAGACGTGAAAGATTGTATTACTGTTGGTTATGATTTTTATGACAAAGATATTGTTTATGTTTAAAAGTTTGATTCTATTCAAACATAAGTTCAGGCCTGTCTCCCATGGGAGTAGGCAGAGACAATGGAACGTCAATTGCTACGAATCTTACATACCTCTTTCGCTTCATCAACAATACTATTATCAGTTAATTTAAAGAATAATCTGAATGGCGGCGCGTGTACCTACATTACATCACAAAGTAAAATTGTATTAACTTTGTCGGTTTTCCAAAAAAATTTTTGGTGTTTATTAAAAATAGTTACATAAAGTTCAAAAACTTATTTACGTTAACCTACTTGAAATCTTGTCTTATATATGATAGAATTTTTTCTTTATACCTATGTATGGAACTTTATTATGACCATTTGAGTCAGTCTCTCAGTTTATAACTTAGACCACCACCTTAAGTCACGACATATATCTCGTATGCTTGGGATGTTCTAAACAACTTTTACTGCAGAGAAGCTACCCGTCGCCCGTCGGCTATGTGTCAACTGATGGTCAGGTCGAACCCGTTTGTTTATGTAACACATAATATATATTTATATTTTACATTTCATTTTTATTAACGTTTTATTTGGTTTGGTTATTGGTTTAGCAATAATTAAATGTTCTGTGTGTGTTTTAGGGTTACGTTATATGTCATATTTTATGTGTTTTTTTTTTTAAATCTTATCCATCGATTTTAGCTTTGCAATTCTACATTAACAACTATGAGTGTTGGCAAGGGTTACCAAAAATAAAATTTTGATGAAAACGTCGTTGATGAGTCGTGGTGTCCCAGAGGTCTAAGCCCGCTTCTCATGCCTCTCATGAGGTCGCAGGTTCGAAACTTACTAACGGCAAGTACCAACGTGATTTCTTCCGAGTTATACGTACTTGTTAAAATTACTTAGATACCACTGACAAATGGTGAAGGAAAATATCGTGAGGAAACCTAAGCTTATAATTTCTAATTATAAGTTTGAAATCGCCAACCTGCATTGAACAAGCGTGGTGATTAATGCTCAAACCTTTTCTGTGTGAGAAGAGGTCTTTGCTCAGCAGTAGTCACTTATGGCTCACACAGGCTGTTGCTGTATAGAAAGATATATTTCTTCTAGACAGTCTTGAAAATATAAAGGGCCGTCACACAGCTTAGTTAAGATTAAGTATAAAAACCCGAATCTAGATCTCAAAATAAAAACATAGAAATAATTTTATTCCAAAACATTTAGAACCCAGTCAATCAGTTATTAATGTTCCACAACTAATTAAAAACTTGGTCCCTCCTTCGAACTCATTGCCGAACTAACCCTTTGTTACCCCTTCCCCTCGCAACTATAACCTAGAAGCGTGTGTTTGACAGTTAATACGGAACCCGGTAATGCCCGGGGCTCTCTGTGTCATTGTCTTTATGTTGCAGGTCTATTATTAATTAGTCTGTGGACTGAGAAGTTTACATGACCCGTTTATTAATGTGTGTATTCCTTTTTAATTTTTGAATTCATCGTTTGAATATTCGAACAGACCTGTGCTTATAATGTGTGTGACAAGCAAAGGATTGCATGTTTTAGTTATCGAATCGCGCGAATTTTTGGTGAATTTTCATAATCTATAATTATGTATAAAATTGAATGTTACTGAAGAAGAGTGGGCGTTATTCCATATGAGTAGCTTTGCCTTTGTTTCGGAAGTTAAGAGCCGTCATCCCTGATTGTTCCATAGAAGATTGCTATAGATTCAACTGCAAAAGTTTCTTACCTAATGACTTAATTAGCATTACTGATCAGGTGGGAAGACTCAAGCAATTTCACACTTACGAAATGTATGGAATATGCATAACACTAATCAAATTGGAGTCCTAAATCATAGAAGTAACTGCTAATTACAAGTGACCAATTAGTCGAGTATATGACTTTACCGTTCATTTAGAGAACACAGCTGTTTATTGCCACCTTGGCTGATTTAATATCTTCGCCACTTTCCATTTTATAGTCACTTTAGAAATTGCGGATGTGAGTTCCAGTATGTTACATATACGAGACGGCGCCATTTTTATTTATTGGTTAGTGAATTGTCATCATCATTAGCCGTAGTGCTACAGTTCTCTTCTACATGAAAGGGCAATAGCCTGTGACACTATTGAACTATGAGCCTGTATGGGAGAGCCATGCTTCAGCACGAATGGGCCGACTCGACCGGAGTGATACCATGGCCTCACAGAAAACCGATGTGAAACAACGCTTGCAATGTGTGGTGTGAGGTTACCGGAGGTCTAATTACCCCTCTCCCTTTCCTAATCCCCGATTCCCTTCAACCCTTAAATTCTAAACTCTCAAAAGGCCGGCAACACACTTGTAACGCTTCTGGTGTTTTGGGTATCCGCATGAGCGGCGTAGATTGCTTACCAACAGGTGATGGTTTCAAACCCATACCCTCATTCATGAAGAGGTCTCCTTGCCGCCACGACATAATTTGATACATGATGATGTCAGTTTTCTATACTCGGTTTTTGCACTGAGCATCTATTATCAGGCAAATTACGTAGAAATATATTACAGAGATGAAAACAGCCGTTTGTGATACACGTCACATGTGTGCCTACTGGGGACGTCGTGCCCAAGCGCCGAAAGCAACACTACCTTCTTTGAAAACTCAAAACAATAAAAAAACAAAGCACAATCAACTTTATGAGCTTCATCATAAGGTGTATGCTAACCGCACTGACAATATTGTCGTGCGAAACCGTGAATCTGTGAAAGACTGTTTTGATTTACTGAAATATATTTTATTTTATAAAGATTAAGGTTTATATTCCAAGTGCTGGTGCAAAAATGATTCATCTAAGAAAATTTTCTCCTAGAGCTTGAGGAGGTTGTTTGAAATTGAGTTTTATGTGCGTTATGTTAAGGTTGAATGGGGAAATTAAGTTAAATTAGTGTAGTATGCTCCTACGCATGTCATCGCATTCGTATCTTGAGATCGTATCTGCCCAGGGTGATACTGTCGGCTTAAGCCCTATGATTTAAATATGCTTGAGAACTTTGTTTTGAATAAATTATTGAGTAGAACGCTTTAGTAGATGAAAAATACTCACAAACAGAATAGAAGCTGACCAATACGAAAATAGAGTTGATTAAAATAATTTGGATGTTTTCAATTAACACTGAATCCCTTTTCAAAGGCATGTCTTTGGATTGCTTAGGATCTTTATCGACTTTATCTTTATTTATTTTTAAATTTTCGCAATATAAAAGTACCCTTAACCAACGAGCATGCATGAAAAGACTGATGACTGTTGATGACGCGAATGTATGTAGGACTGGTAGTGATTGGCGTTCCATTGTCTCTGCCTACCCGCACGGGAGACAGGCGTGAGGTTATGAATGTATATACAGCAAACACGTCAAAATAAGAATCAATCAAAGACCATACAGTCGTTCACGAGATATATACGTACAAACATCTCACGATTAACAATACCAGGAGCCAGAACCAAAATAAAGGTCTCCAAGCCATCTAAGGCACGAGGTACACTGTCAGCCATAAACTGTCGTTCATTATAATACTCGTAACGATACTGTCGTCTCCTTTACAATCCTTAATGACAATCCCTCGCAACTAACACCATTTTCTCAGAAGTTGACAGCGAGCGACCGTGTTATAAAACTATAAAACTTGCTTAATTGTCCCTATAAAATCGGGCAGTATATTTATTATACTCAATATATGCTGTGTTCAAATCCTTATTGCTGTTGTGTTAAGGTTCGGTTTTCGGTGATTTTCGGTTGTCCAGAAAGCGTAGTTCAACTCGTTAGTGTGACGGTATCCTAAAGTGAGGAGGGATATCTAAGATCAGGGGTTAACTGTGCCTTTAATTGATATTGGATTGTTATTGATTGTCGACTATCTGCTACTGACTGTGATTGGGATGTTCGATCTAAACTAAGTGTCGGATATATGACTATGTTTGAGAATCTACGTAGGGTTGGGTTTGATCGTTTCGCTTCGAGATTTATTTAAGTGATGAAGATGTTTAATGTTTTTATTTTTGCGTTTCGTAGGTGGCGCCACTGATGCGTTTGGTCATGTTAGGTATTGACATTATTAGAAAAAAGTTTGTAGTTATAAAAGAAAATAGTATAGCAATTATTTATGATTGTTGCGTTGAACATTTATGTATGTCTTATCACAATTGTATAATATAATTTAAAGTATAAAACTCAACTAAAGAAAGTTAAAATAAACTCCTGAATGGTTTTAATTTCTTTCAAATTGTAGAAAGAATGTAAAATACCATCACTCAAGATAGTTTAGACACTTTGATAGATAAAGTACTGAAGAACTATAGAATGCCTTAATTCGCCTAATTACTACAGGCAAGTTATTTGCGTCCGTAATACTAAATCTAAACACTTGATAGTCATCGGCTATTCCTGTCGTAGGGCCAGTAGAACAGCGAGTGTGTAACCTGCGGTGTTTTAGCTAGCCGAACAATTTTTAAAGCGTTTTAGTGCTTTTTATTTATTGGCATTGTTTTGTTTTTCTTTTTTGCTTCTTTAAACTGATATTGCTTTCAAATAAATATATTTAACATTTTGTTTTTTTTCCTTTTCTGCTTGGTTTTTGAAGGGGTAAGTCATCCTGTGACTTCTTCCTGCCTTGGATGAAGCGAAAAGGAGTTCCCACCCCGTTACTCTCCCGCTCCGGTAACCCATTAAGGCTCTTTGAGAACACGACACATTGTACGCATGGACCTTGTTCTGCCCTTGTTCGCCGTCATCAGGCCCGTTCTGAAGTTTAGATACAAGTTTCCGAAGCCAAGTGAAAACAATACGATAGCGAATTTAAAGCGAAGCGAGTGAAACTAAAACCTAGTTTTCCATCACCATCAACCACTCGCTCCCTTCATAACCTCATAATTTGTTCACATGAACTGTAAGGGACCACCCACACTGCGCTAATAAACGCTGCGTTTTACGATCGTGATAATAAACGCTGTTTACAGTGGTCGGCGCATGATGCGTTGTCAACCACGGGGGTTGTGCGTTGTTTGGACAAACGGTTATGGTATGGCATCTGTTGAGTCGTCTGTTGGGGCTTTTACTTGGGTGGTAGTGGAAATAAAATTTCGTCGAGTATATAATTTTGTGAAGAGCAAATATGATAGATATTACAAATAAATACGGTACCCATGTTTAGTTATTGACTTCGTCTAGATATCTGCAAAGCTAGTCCTTAGAGAAACATTATTTAAGGGTTTTGGTTGTAATTACCTTTTGTCACCGAGGGGCTAGGCAAAGGTGCACATTACGGCACGTACTGCTGCTTTACAATGTACACCCACTTTTCTCCATTTGTGTTATAGGTCCCATGAAATACAAGAAACTATTATAGTTTTTCAAATAGAATACATTTAGAAGACATCAAAGAATTAAGAAATAAAAAATACGCCAATAACTAATAAGTCAATTACACAACACCTCTCATTATTTTTAAAACAAACATCAAACCATCTTGAATAATAGATACACTTTCAACTACTATATCAAAATCCTATTGAGGTTCACACAATAGACGAAGACCTCCACAACTTAGTATAACAAGCCAATAAAGAATGGACCACTTATGATATCAAGTTCACACTGCAACCTCGGAGGAACCTTGGAAGCAATCAGAGACCAATTAAAGTCGGTAACTGAAGACAAATGAATGGTTGAGAATTTCATCAATCATATGCAGATTGGTGAAGTGAAGGGTTTAGTGAAGCTTCATATTTATATGTATGGTAGGAGAGAAGTGATGTCCTTGACAGAATATGGTGTAAAAAATCTGATATAGGTATTAGGATTTTGATTTGTGGAATTTGGTTTATATATTTTGGAACTTGATTTGTGGAATTTGGGAGAGTTCCTTCAATTTCTCATGAGTTCTGTTTGATTTGTGGGATGATAAGTCTTATTGGTGCATATAATAATTAGAATAACTGACTTAAAAACCTAGCTGAATTAAAATGTTGGATTCAAAATTGAACTGCTGAGGGGGAGAATGATAAAGAAAAAGTGTGAGGAAGGACCTGAGCATATTAAAGAGAGTAAAAGACACACATAATTTAACTTCAAAAACATCAAAGTTTGCATAAAATCGTATCACACTAATATTATTATGGTAAAGTTTGTTTGATTGAATTTCTGTCAATCACGCTGAAGGCATTTTGATGAAATAGGCAGAGTATGAGCCGACTTGGGTGATAGGATACTTTTTACCCCACGGGAACAGGGGCAAAGCCGCTGGCAGAACCTAGTTGGTCTATATTCTATATTACTCCTTACAATGCTAATATCAGGAAAAAGCAGAGACGTTTTCAAGGTGAGTAAAGAAGTTCTTGTTCAATTAAATTAATTGAATACATTTTCTATCCTCCCCTTACATTGACTAGCAAATCGATGTCGTAGCGTGCAGTTAAACGATTTGAAGCTTGTTCTTGATAGCAAACAATGTATTTAAATGCCCTAATTATATGTATGTTCAGTAAAGAAATCTGAAGGACGATGTGAGAGTCTTTTGGCGTTTAAAAGAAACTAACTGAAATCTCAACATTAACAATTTATAAGTTTTTAAAATAACATAGTCACTAACACTAACATTAGAACTTAAGACAGTGCCGAAATATCGGAAACTCGTAGACATAAATAAACATGGTAAATATCCCGCCTTAATAATCTACAATTTACACTTATGGCGTAACTAATAAGAGCAGCAATATTCTGACGGTCTTCTTGAGCACAACAGGAGCGAGTATTTGACATTCGACTATAATATCTAGGGTCTGTATGACCCTAAACTTTATCAATACTGAACATGTCTTAGTTGTAAATCGAAATTTACTCTATATTTGTATCACATCTAATTAACACCCTCTTAAACCCAAAGATAATATGATTATGTTATTATGTATCATAGTATTTTGCAATCAGCTAGGAACACTAGCACTACCAGAAATATACCAATACTACTAATATCACACCAATACTCATTCAAAACATTGTCATAAAACTTTTACAATAGTCGTAATATTCCACTAAGTAACAAATACTAGAGGGGACTGCAAAGTAATAAGTGAGTGCTAATGACTCGTTCACACAGGGCGACGGCTCAAGGTGACGTATGTAGGTAATAGTTTTACGACGCCGTCGTTTTCTTAATGTGATGCTGTATAGCATTCTGTGAAGGTCTTGTGAAAAGCGGTTGGTGGTACTGCTGTGTCTTTTTGTTAGATACATGATGCAGCTTGTATGGTGATAGAAATTGTTAGTTTTAAGGTCCTTTTTAACCAGAGATGTGATATAAAGGTATGCTACGAAGTGTCATAGGTAAGCTGTGAAACTATGTGACCGTTTTCGCTGATACTAAGCTTTCTAGTAAAGCAATATTTGTTATTTAAGGCTATTAATGAAGAACTTGACGTGCGACGACGACGGCGACGGCGACGGCGACGTAACATAATTGAACTAAAAAAATATCATTATCTCTCTTATAATTCATCTCTCTTACAATATTATGAGAAATAACAAAAGACACAAAAGTGTAATAGAAAAAGTCAGCGACAAAAAGTGGACAATCGAATCGAAGTATCAACATTTGACTGTCACTTAAGTGGACATGAGAGCCTTTGACCACTTCCCGCCCTCAACAATGATATCATCACACTTAGTGTTTGATGCGGTGTCACCCGTCAACGGCATATAAAGCTCCTCCCACACGTACGTAGATGTTGACTCATGCAGTGTCGCAAGATTCGTCGTGTCGTTGCGTCGGCGCGCCGTGGGAGGTCGTCTGATAAGCATCTAATTAAAACCTACTTTTGTCACGGAGAGAGCTGGGAATTGTCGCGATGTTTCTGTGAGTAATCATCAGTTCATCTACTGCTTGTATAGTTGGTGTACTTGGATGGTGTGGAATATCGAAAATTAAGAGAAACTATCATTGGCAACTATTATATCTGTGGAGAAGAGACTAATGAATAGACTTCACGGTCGGTGCGGTGGCTGGGCAACCCACTGTCGTGCAACGTGCAGCGGGTTTCATTCGCGCACGGAGCAACTCTTTGTGTGGTATACAAATTGTTGTTTCGGGACTGTGTATGATGTGTATATGAACTTGTATATTTGTAAACGCACCCACGACACAGGCGAAAAGTTTAAAGTGAGACAACGTTTAATAAAAATACACAGTTGAAACTAATGGTACTCAAAAACATTACAAGTATGTTGACAGAGATTTATAAGTAGATATTGAAGACTAAAACATTAGATTAGTCTTCAATATCTACTTACCTCTATCAACATACTTGCATACAGCAGCCCTACTAAAAGACATTTGCGTATAAATATAATCCTGACATGGCAATCAAAATAGGAAACCTAAAACCAATCCTAAGCAAACTGCAGTAATAAAACAAATATCACTGATCTGACTACTATTTTCTCTTCACTAGAAACAACAGTGTCTTAGAATCGCAAATCTGTGTCCATCCTAATGTATTATGGAAGTGAAGCATCCTTCAAACCATAACGGTTCTACCAATCGTTTGTTTTACGCAGTGGTTCTCAAAACTTAGTCCGCAAAACAAAAAAAAAAACATAAGGCAATACCTAAGTCCAAAGAATAGGTACTACGGTTAAAGGCCGGCAACACTCGTGTGATTCTTTTGGTGCTTGCGGTGATCCATGCCATCATCCATCAGTGACACGTCTACTCGTTTGCCACCCATTCCAAAAAAGCTCGAATTTAACTTATGTCAAAGGAGACATTTGCAAGAAGCAATTGATTTCAATAATCCACTATTCTTATGAGAACCAACCCCATGAAATCTTAGTGTGACGTTATGAAAAAATATAGTAATAGTGGCCCCTAAATTAGCATTGAATTGTCTCTGCCTACCCCCATAGGAGACAGGCGTGAGGTTATGTATGTAAGTATGGTCCCTAAATTAACAAATAAAAATATAAAAGTGGTCCTTGACCAAAAAAAGGTTGGGAACCCCTGGACTTTAACGCCTTAAAGTGACAACGACAATATCTATTTTCGATCAGCATTTGTTTATATTAAAAACACCAAAGTCATCAGAGTACCAACTTAAATTTTGCTGTCAGAAAACTTCACTATGAGCCTTGTTTTTATAAAGTTAGAGTTGAGATTCAAATGTGTTTTGTTTTTGTGGTGTGTATAGATAAGTTGGTGAACGTTTATGATGAGACGAATGTTATGAGTAGAGGTCGAAGACTTGAACCAAGTGTTGGTGATGTGAGAGAATAATTTTGTGAATTTTATGTGGTTTTCGTTTGATTTAGAACGGGATGCTATTAGGATTAGGAAGATTTTATCGTGAGGATCTTTATTTTGGAAATGGCAACTGCCATGGATAAGCTGTAGTAAGAAATTAATCAAATATTATCAATATCAAAATGTTTAAGAGTTTCAGTCTCAATAAACACCTAACAATAAACACAACCACGCCTTTTTATCCCCGAAGGGGTAGGCAGAGGTGCACTTTTCACCATTTGAGTTATAAGCCCCATGTAATAGAGGGTGAGCTTATTGCCATGTAATGGGCACAATTCCAGACTCCGTGCTACTGCTGAGAAATTTATGAAAATACGAAAAAAACCCAGTAACCAATTGCCCGATCCGGGAATCAAACCCAAGACCCCTTGACCGGCAGTCGCACTTACGACCACTCGACCAACGACGCAGAACGTTCTAAAGTCGTCCCATGAAAAAAAAACAATTATCTTCTCCAACCCTCTTTTAATTTCCTTCGTTAATTTGTATTTCAAAGGTCATTAATATTACATGGTTTAATAAATAAAGACGTAATTACACGCCGTGGTTACAATAACCATAAATTTTAACTAATCACAACACATACTTAAGGTGACATAGAGCCTGCACGGCTTACTTCCGGTCAAGTTGTCCGGACCGGAAGCAACCCGCCACCGGAAGTTGTATACAAAGTGCGAGCCTTCGCGTGCTAAGGAATGGGGTGGAAGGGTGAATTCGGTGGGAGAAAATTTATGGGATTTTGTAACATGATATTTATTTAAAAGTGATGGGGGAAAATCGATGGTGTTTTTCCAAATTTTCTTTTCATGAAAATTCATGAAAATATTTATGTGATGCAAATGAGAATAGGATATTTATTAAACGTTACCACACACTAAGATATTGTCCTGTGTCATGGGTGCGTTTACAAACATACAAGTTCACTTGCTCATGACACCCAGATTTAACAAACAAACACATTTATAATGTTAGTAAGATGTATTTATATTTATTAACTTGACTACAACCAAATGTATATTAGATATGTACATAAATTGTAACACTTACCGCCGTACTCAGAGTTTACGTTACAAAATCATTACTATGGAATAAGTAGTTTGAGTAATCATTAAATGTCTCTGAGTGCGACAGTTACTCTAACGTAAGTTTAAAAAAAATATATCTATAAAAACCTGTATACACTACACACCTACTTGGACACGGTCATAATACTTAATATCCTCGGAACCCTCCATACATATCTGGCATCACATCCGACACTGCGATTATTATACGCGTTTAACTGGGCGGTTAGATTTCTATCGCAGTCGTGGTGAACTCGCGATTGTCGCTGTTTTGAGTCGCAACGTTTTGTGTAAGGGATACGGTAGAATGTGGTTAATATAGTTTTCTTTATAAGTGGTCAGTAATTTTTTTGTTCGTGTTTTTTTCTTTGCCATTTTCCAAATTCTGTGGGATTGGTACTCTATTTTATGTAGATGGAGCTTAAAATTATATTTTAGTATTTTGTTCGGTTGTATTTATTGGTGACTAGCTTCACGGCTTCAACCTAGTTCCTTAAACATCCAAACAGAGCAGTTTTCAAATAATATTAGTATGCTGTTTGTTAGTGTAGTCAAAGATAGTGTAGAGCACCTTCCAGTTAAGTAAAGGTACGATATCTATACTAATGTAAAGTTTTAATACGAAGAACTGAAGATAAAACATAATGACGAAACAGAATAATTACCTATGAGTTTTGTTGTAATATAACATGGAAGTACTCTATTGATAAATATCATCAAGTACTCAGTCAGTATAGATAAAGTTAAGACTAATATCAGCACTGGACAAAACCCACATTTCAGTCGACTATTCTTTTTATAAGGTGTAGTTCACTTCCATAGAGTTTCACGATGCCATGATGTTATGTTATGATGCAACCCGCTGTTAAACTGGGCGGTTAGATTACTATCGGCACCGTGAAACAGTCTGCGATTGTCGCTGCGATTTTAATATATTAACAAATCGCGTGCCGCTAAGTATCGCAGTGTGCCCGATGCTTTATTTTATCCATTGTTCACTTAGATTTTTTATTTGCTTTTTTTTCGTATTTGAATAAGTGAAGCTACGGAGCCATTTAGGTGTTTTAGGCAAGTGGTAGTTTGAAATGGAAATTTTAAAAGAGTTATTTTTGTGGTTGATTATATTCGTTACGAATGAAAAGTAAATTGTCAAGATAGGATTTTTGGATTAAGATTTAATCTCATATCTCTCGTTCTATTTATTAAAAAAAATCAATATTTTAACTGTTCTGAGCTTCAAGGGCAAAAGACTCCAAACATTTGCACGTTAAAATTACTTATTTCTTATTTATAAACACTACAAACTTGAATATCACCACAAGCGTAATAAAACAAAAAGAGTTACAAGAAGATATTGTACATAATATACTACCACAATACATTTACTTTACTTTATATGCACATAATAACAAAAATTGTCACCAATCGGCCGTGCGATCGTCACCATGTACTTACAACAGGTGTATCCCTTTCATTATCCCCTGTTCTGTCACCACAGAACACATAAAAGCTACGACATAATACAAATACTTCTTAAATAAGTACGTACTACCTTGATATTTAATTTCATTTATTTGTATAGTAAACAAGACCTTGAACAATGAAGAATAAAGTTCAATTTATGTCAATTTGTTTGTATATTCAAATTACCAATTTACCTACTGCAATTGATTTTCAAACTTACACTTTTACGATAAAGTTGATAATACAACAAATAATTTTCGCAATAAAGGCTATCTTAATATGCTGTCTTTCATGCATTTTGTTCTAAAAATAACAGAAAATTATCAAGACACCTACAATATTTAACAGCATATGGCTGACGACGACGGTGTGAATACGCCTTTATTTATCCAAACAAATGGGTGCCACATGTCGCCTTTGCAATGACAAGGCCTAACATCAACCATCATAACCAGACCTCTACACTTCTAACAAAAAATCCTTCTATTCCTCCTTAGTTTGAAACACAGAGGGGGGTGGTAGGTCTTCATAAATTGGTCGGTTTGTAAGAATAAGCTTGTGACACAATAAACTTTGCTATATTTATTTACTTACGATAATTATATGTAGACAGATGTGTGAAGTACCAATGCGATGTTTGTTGGTATTTGCGGCTTCCATACAAATTGTAACGTTTAGGTATAATTTTAATATATAAGGGAGATGTGGTGTATTTAAAGTTTAAAGGAGCTTCAGGTTGGTAATCAAAATACAAGTGCCAATGTTTTTATAGATATTTTATTTTTGGTGTGAATTTATTGGCTGTCGTGTCTTTTATTCTTGTCTTGTAAACATAACATTTTGAGCACTGAATAAGTCAAGTAGTTTTTTTAATATAGGAGTATAAGTTCGTTTTCTCCGTTTCAAGGACTAAAGTATTGAATTTGATGGATTTTGTTAATAACATGATCTTAGGAACATGACCTAATGGGAGAGAGCCGTACTTCGGCGGCTCAAGGAGTGATACCACGGCGTCACAGAAAACCGACGTAAAATAACGCTTGCCTTCACACAACACACTTACTTCCCTTCCTAATCCCTGATTCCCCAACAATCCTAAAATTTCTAACCCCCAAAAGGTCGGCGCGACAACGCACTTGTAACACCTCTGGTGTTTCTGGTGTTTCAAGTGTCCATGGGCGGCGGTGATTGCTTACCTTCTGGTGATCCGTCTGATCGTCTACCGGCTTATATCATAAAAAAACAAGACTTATTAAACAGTCTATTAAGTACGGTACTAATCTGGTCTTATCTTATTTTACCAACATTTTTCCAAACTTGAGGAACAGATAAAGGTAACAAAATCAACTCAATAACAAAGAATCTCATGTAGAGTACACACAGGTAGATATCTACAGTTCTTGTTTGAACTCTCTCATGAGCTGCTGTTAGCATATTGTCTTACCGATTGACACTGGCGCTGAACAAATACCAATGATCTAAACTTGTTCATCACGAAGTCATAATTAAATAGACCATGTCTTGTATCGCTGTGTTGCCAGCTGTGATGTTCGTTGTAGAATTAGTAGATTGTACTTTAATAAAAGAATGTTGTCTAAATATCTAGGTACGTAAATAGAAGTTTTTAAATCAATTTGAACTATTTTATTTCATTTATATTATAATTGTTAACGCCGCGTCGTGAGCCGCGGAGTGCTGCACAAGAATATGAGTCTCTAGCATTGTTTGAAATTTGTAGAATTCCTCGTCAAATAGGTTCGTAAGCCTCGTCAAGTAAAAATGTTGGAACTGAAATAAATTCTTCATTAAATTTTGATTTAAATTCAGCAACCAAAGTAATCATTCAGCTCTCATATTTCTGATTGCTATAGCAAACAATAAGATAAATTAAACATTTAATTTAATTTGGCAATATTCTACAGTATGATCCCAAAAATTATACGATTTAAAGTCTCCATCACATGGCAACACAACAAACCATCTCCGTACCTAACGCTAATGATAAAACATCATGTATATCTAAGTGCTAGTAACGCGTATACAAACATTTACACAGTTTTTGGCCCTTACGACAGTCCCACGGAAATACATGTTTGGACATGTTTAGAGCCTGCTAACTATATTGGTATTTGTAACGAAATCATACTGTTTTGGTAACATGGTCGGTAGATATTTATTAAATCGATTTTTGTTGCCTGAATTGTTGGGTGATGGGAATCTTTAATTGTTGTATGGACAGAACCATTGCCAAACGGCAATGGTTCTATAAACAATAACAATATTTTTGTAAAATATTAAATTTGTAAAATAATAAAAAATATTGTAAAATAAAAACTGTAAATACGACTAAATAAATATGAGTCTTTAATAAACCAGAAGGTAGCGCCACTTGACAAGTGACAGACGATATTGACATAGACGACTTACAAGCAAAAAGGGACGATGTCTAAATTTTACGTGGCATACTTATATGACCTTTTCAACCAAATAAACATGGATACAAAATCCCTACGAACAACAGTAGGGCAGAAAGCCGGCTATATGCATGATCACCTCACTTGGTCGGAGGATCCTCTTTTTGTTAGAGAACTTTACTCTCTGTTCCCAGATATCGAGCTATTCTAAAATACTATAAATAATATGTAATACAACTATACTAGCCTCGAGAAATAATCTACAAAAACACTACATATAGTCAATACAATATTCAACACTAAAAATGAATAAGTACAAAAATCACATTACCACAAAAATATCATAATTCAAAAATAACATATTATAGGTAGGTAATAATTTACCATATTTACAAAATATGATTTAAGTGCCGGCGCGCTATCGTACACGATCGGCGTAATGACTGCAATCAACACGTTTTTCATGTCAACAAGTAAAAAAAAAAATAACAAATGACAACGCCGTATCGAAGAAGGAATCTTTATGGGTAATTGTGGAACAACACGGTGTTACTAGGGTAAGGGTAACTTGTAACTGATAAGGGTAAAAGTAGGTTTGGGGGTAATTATTTAAATTGAATGTTTTTTGAGTGATTGCTGTGATATTTTCTTTTTGTTTTGATTGCTGCTAATTTGTGTCTATTAATCTTTATATTTTTATTTTATATTGTTCTGTTTGAGCAGTCTTGTAGATATATTCTAATATTTTACTTTGTACAATAGTTTTTTCATAATACACTTAACTAGTAAATGGTTTTATATAATCTAAATAAAATACTTTCTATCGGTTATAACATGTATTGATTGCACCAAGTTTCCTTATAAGTGTCTGTTCAAATCAGGAGACTTCAGTACTCTATTAAGAAATTAAAAATTAATTGAAATTCTACATATTTTATTTGATCGAAGAATCTAATGCAGAAACGCAGAAATACTTTCTAAAAGTCCAATCGATAACCACATACCTAGTAAAAATAGGTTTTAACCCAAATACATTCCTTCGATTCCATCGACCTAACATTCTCAATTATTTCCTATTACACCAAGTAACAATATGTATAAAATAAATAGCACCCCATTACAACCCTTGTTCTATAATCACCTCTGACCCACAAGTTGACGAAATTGAGTGCCAAGCCTTATCTAAACGATCATCGACACAGTGTCGGGTTTATGGGCGAACGAAACTGTTTTTACCGTGTAATGTTCTACATAAAGATCTGTAATCGTAGTCGTGTTACTACGAGGGACACGCTAGGTTATGTGATTATGATTTTTGGATAAAATAATTGACATATTATGTCCAAAAATAAATATTTTAAAGAAAAGATTGGTTAAACAAATTATTCATATTGTAGGTGGATAGATAGGCAGGCACTGCCTTAATAGTGACGGAATAAAAGGATGTAGGATCAGACAAAGTCAAATTAAATGAATTTATTTCAATTAATCCTAAACTAATTAATTACTTTTGAAACGCCAAATTGAATTTTTCAGTCAGTCTGCCTGTCAGTGAAGCTAGGTGCTCGTTTGGAAGTGTAATTTCGAATGGAGAAGAACGAAGAAGAAACTCTATCGTTACTCTTTTAAATAAAAAATATATTTTGTACAATCTTTCTGATTCATTATTTAGATCAAATTATCAGATAATGATTGGCAAAATTTTCATCATAATACACACAATATATTTTTCACACACATTTGTTAAAACACACCTACTCTGTTACTGTAAATAAACATTACGAGTAATTGTACAATAAATTACATACTACGTCTACATAAAGACATAATAGCATCTGTAACTACATAAAAACTGTCACCGAGTTGTAATGACATCCACGGCTATTCATATCACATTATTCCGGTCGACAGCAGTCGTCGCAATCCTACCCAAGCTCCCATTGGCTGGCGCGACACTTTGTCGCCCATTTGTCACCAAACGCCAACCAATCGCATCCCCCAACTCGAAAATGGAACACAAACGAAATTGTCACAGCCGTCGACGCTACATAAAACCTCTATTGTATAAAACTTCTTTCTTTTTTTTTGCGTTTCCAAAATGGCGATGACGCAATTTTACTCAAAAATAATAATGCATGTTTATTTAAATAAGACAGCCATGAAAAATTTTAATATTGAAACGAAAATAAACCTGCGACAATGCAAACAATTTTTACACTCATCACGATGTTCGGAGTAACAAAAAGGACACAATTTCGGGCCAAATGAAGCGTGACTTTTAACAAAGGGCATCGTGTATGCAGTGCGCAATCGTTTATAACCCGGCCAATTTCGGTTGGTGTATTGTTTGCAGTAGTGAGGAATATTGCACGGGCATTTTCAGTGGGCCGGGTAGCAGCCCAGTGTGTCGATTGCCCCGGGTTGGTGGAAATAACACGGCTGTATCATTGTTATACAAAAGCGCAGCTGTTCGGTTCCCTAAGGGTAAAAAAGACGTTTTGTATGTTTTTTTTTTCGATACGGCATGCGTAGGGAACTTTTAGCGGTCACCGGGACATGGACGCCTCCTGTTTGATCGTTTGATACATTGTAAGCTTTTATTTTTTTCTGTACTGTCTCTTTTGTTGCTGATAGATCTACATATGTATGTATTAGTTTTGAATAGTATATTTGTAAATATTGCATAATTGCAAGCCATCTTATTGTCTAGTAGTACTATTATTATCTGTAGTATCTTCGAATTGATACTGTGTAGAAAATATCAATACCTACTATTTTATGATGTTATGAATCAGGAATAGATAGAGTACCTATTGCAGTTACACTCATTTTGTAATGTGATATGCCTATATGTATTTATTTAATTTTGGTTATGGTTTTATTTGTTGCGTTATCTAAATACATTCAGTCAGATCCATAGAAATTATTTCAAGTAGATAATTAAGTAGTTCTGTTTTGTAGTAGCTGTAGCCTCTGGCTACCATACATAATACATAATAAATAAAAGTAAATAGACTTGCAGATATTTTAATTACCAAAAGTATTGTCTCAATTTTTAACGACACTGCATTTTTTTAATAACTCAAGCGGGTATTTTATTACAATCATATTTGAGACCAAACAAACGTTAAGTAACCTCCCTTTCTATAAAATCGGTTAAACATTACACATTCACAAAATGTCCCACCAATGTCCCGTACTGTTCCCACCCCTTTGAGCACCCAATCCGCCATCTTGGAATTATGATCTTTTATTAAAGAGTTTAATAATAATCTTGAGACGGATACGGCAGATGTGTTCCTTGCCTTAGGTGGTAGTGTGTATTGAGCTTAAATATTGCAAGCAGCTCTTGAGATTTTCATACTTTTTTAATAATGTGTTTGTGAATTGTAACTTAAGTGTATGTACTTCAATGTTTGTTGTTGTGATTTTTGATGATTTGAGATCATTTTGGTGTTTATTAAATAATGTGAGGATCAAGAAGATGTTGCTTAGTGTGTGAATATTAAATACTTACAAAGGTAGGTTTGATTTAATGAGGAACGTCTATCGCCATGGTTACTAATATGGAAGTAATTGCATTTGTAATTCTTTCACACAACGGCAGTAATTTTTCGACTACAAATAAGTAGGACCAGCATTCGAGGAAATATGTAACCCATATTACCCTAGACTAGAAGCCGGTAAACGAGCTGACGGATAACCTGATGATAAGCAATCGTCGCTACCCATGGACATCCAAATCAGAAGCTTGTTCTGTTATGTTACTCTGCCTACCTCCATAGGAGTCAGACATGAGGTTATGTATGTATGTCTTGTTAGCTTTAACGATAGCGAAAGGGTAACAACAATTTTAGTAATTTAGACATTTCAGTGATTTGATTCAGTAATGAAACTATATGTAAAGGTTTAACCCGTAGTATACCGGGACCAGAATATTAAGTTTTGTATTGTGTCTCATATAGGGCAGCATAGAAAATGTTAATTAATGTTTTAATTTATAACTAGAATAACTATTGGGGCTGAGTATTAAAAATTATGAATAAAACAAAAGTGTTTTAAAATTTCTTGAAGAAATTATACACTAATTTTTCTGTCTTGCATTCCGTCTACCTATACTATTCAAGTTTTCAACGATTACTAATTAAACTTAACTTTCCAATCAACACAGTTTTTACAACACATTCCAAGTGTTAGCCCAAAAAAAAAATCAACAAAAATAAAGACATGCAACAAAAATATATTTATTATTAACAAGTTTCCCCTAAAACCAGTGGAACGTACTAAGCCCATGGGATATTTAATACCCTGCGCGTCCCTTCAAATAGGTCACTGTTTTGTCTCAACACTCCCTTACTGGAGTAGTGGGGCACACATGTGACGTATGTAGCTATCTACTAACAACTTATAGTGGTGTATTGAACGGTCATTGGAATACATGGTGATACAAAATGTGTTTGGTTAACTGATAGTCAATGTAGATTGATTGAATTACAATTTTGAATTGAAGACTCTTGCGTATAATTCTGGAAAATGTAACGAGGGCTATAGTGTGCTAATAATGTTTGTTACATTTGATCATCATAATCATCATCATATAGCAGTATTTGATTTTTCTAAGATCATTTATTCTTAGAAAAATCAAATACTGCTCTTGGTAGACCTATCTCTGTTTTAAAACAAAAAAAACAGAGAGGTAACATTACTTAGTAACAATTTCAACTCAGAAAAACAGAAGTAG
This sequence comes from Spodoptera frugiperda, assembly GCF_023101765.2. Taxonomy (NCBI): domain Eukaryota; kingdom Metazoa; phylum Arthropoda; class Insecta; order Lepidoptera; family Noctuidae; genus Spodoptera; species Spodoptera frugiperda. The sequence continues at coordinate 10,764,098 of NC_064214.1, read as the reverse complement.
ACTTATAAACTTTACAAAGATCGTCGTTTTAGTACGTGAATTCATCTTTAATTTTTTATTCAAGATAAGAAAATACCAAAAAATATTTTCATCACTACTTTTTCTCAAACAACGCTTTTCCACACGAATGTCCAGGGCTGTCACGTTGCTCTTTAACTGATTTATGTGCGGGTCCGAGCAGCTGAAAGTTTGATGTGGGTACGTTGACGGTGCCAACCCTACCCTTCGGCTAAACGCCCACGTAAGCACCCTACGTGTGTATGTATGTTTGTATATAACTACAGATGTATGAATAAGCAAGTTTTGTAGACATCTGCTCTGAAACTGTGATTACTGTTATTTGATCTCTGAAGACCCTGAGATAACTTTTAATTGATTTTTCGGTCAAACAGTTTTGATTGCTTGTTAGGGTTCTAATCTAAAGGACTGCTGTTGAAGATCAAGAAGGTTCAATCATGAAACTATCATATAATTCAGAACTTCTCTCTTCTTCTATCTAATCTATCTTTAGTTAGACCAATAGACGACTATCTTCATCTTCCGATAGTGATTTTTTTATTAATATGTCAAAATACACCATAGAAAACACAGATTAATCTACAATTTAGTTCGAAATGCAAAACTAATGGTGTGAAAGAAAAACCACGATGATACAATTTGCATTGAGCGTGAGTTTACTTCAACACCACAACGAATAAACAAACCGTAATTTCTAAAGCACCAATCAAAGAACTCCAATTACACTCGATAATTTCAGAAAGCATAAATGCACAACACAGAACCACACAGTTAAAACCTCACGTAGTTTTTATTGCCCAACGAACCAATACTTAACAATCACACACATCTTACAAGGATTCACAAATCACATCACAATCACAGCCCGCAGCATCACTCACTCATCTAAATCTTGCCCCATCTAATTACAGAATTAAGAAATCGTGGTATAATCGTGTCTGCGAAGACAATAAAGAGATCATTAATCACGAGGTATTTGGTACAGTCGTTAATGATGATATTAGGTGTACTGTGCGTGGTTGGTACTGGTTTAAGTTATAAACTTAGAAGATTTCACTAGAACCATACCTTTAGCTCCTTTTTGTGAGGGGGATCATTTCATCCAATGACTCCTCTCGCTTTGGGTGAAGCGAAAGGGAGTGTCAAAGCTCTTACTGACTAAAAACCACTCCAATTCCTTCTCCTGCTTTGAGCCTGAGGAGAACCTGGTGATCTGTTACATTGTCCGCAGCTCATCCTCACTCATCACATCACAATCACAGCCCGCAGCATTACCTTTTACCCTTTGGTTATATTTTCAGTTCACTCTTACCCTTCACTTTTACCGTCAGTGATATTGTCTGTTTTTGTACTAGTTTTCTTTTACCCTTAATAACCTTTTTGTTTTTAATATCTTATTTTTACTCTTAATGATCAGAATCTACTCTGATAACTGATTTTAAGTAATACCCAAGATACGGTTTAGTTTTTTTATATCAGTTAAACAATTATCTTCACATATTCTTTCCCTGTCTAGACTGCTAAGTCGTTTCTCTGACACAACCTTATCTCAAGCTCTTATCAGCGATACAAAGGGAACATCCTATTTTATTAACCTTTAATTTATCACTACAATTACCCGCTATCCTCCTCCTCCTTGCACCTAGATCTTATATCGAGATATGTAGAAGGAGTGAGGGCGGCGCGATCGTGATTGTGCTCTCAAATGCTCTCTGGCGCAATTGTTCATCATTACAACGCTTGTAAGGGCTGTAGATTGCGCGTACGTTTACCAAAAGTGTTACTAGTAGTTCAAAATTACCTTCAGGTTTGTACTAAGATGGTGTCGAAATGAAATATAATAATTTCGCTCTGGTTTTGGTCTGTGCATGTCGGTTTATGCAAACTTGGTGTTGGTCGGCGATCATGTGTACTTTAAATCATGTTTGGTGTTTTCTGAAATGGTAGGGTACGATACCTTTAGTACCTATAGGAATTCTCTTCTTCGGTTTCGTTTCTGTTGAGCATTTCTGAATCTCAGAGGCAGCGGAGAGCGTAAAGACTTTAGAACTGACTGATTGGTCGTAATCAAGTAGAAGTTAGTATCTAGTGTAAGAAATAAACTGTAAGTATAATAAGTATTTAAGTCATGTCACAAGCGAATACCTACTTTAATAAAGGCTGCGTCTCCGCTAAAGTTTTTAGACCTGACTGACTGGTGTAAATCAAGTAGAAGTGGGTGTCTAATATAGTGAATACACTGTATAACTATTTAAAAGTCGTATCTCAAGCGAATACCTATCTTAATCAGATATTTTTTCAACAAATCAAATTGTTTAAAATGATAACTTAGATTTCAGATCGTTACCTTCGATGTTTGAAGTATTCAATCATGAATGATAAATTAAACTTTGAAACAAGTATCTATCCATCAAAAACTATAAAGTCGTTTAAATTTTGGTGAAATAACAATTCAATAAGTAAAGTTTTTCTGAAATCTTAATGTATTACCAAAAGTATTGAGCAACTATGTGTCATAAATACCTAAGTTTTGAATAACTTATTTTTTCAACTAAAAATATCTACGATATATGAGGGAAAAAAACATCTTCCTTATCAAGTCAGTATATGATTTAGACTCAATGTGACCCAGCCAAAACAGCTTTTTTTCTAGCTAGAAAAAGACAAAATAGAAAATGTTTTTTGTTCAGCACCCATCAAAGTTACACCAAAAGAAAATCTGTCACATCCAACTTAAAGATGCTTTTCCAATAAAACAGTCAAAGACCTCAAACGCATCTCCTCATAAATTACTCAATTAACTCGAACATGTAATTAACGACGAACAAAATTTTTAATAATCAATCTTAGAAACGAAAGTACGGTCAATCAGTGAAATGTATAAGTAACTCAAGATTATGTAGAAAAAATAATGAGCACGCCGGACAAGTGGCGCGGGTTAGATGTGATAGGTAATGTGGGGCTACTAAATTCGCTGACAAAGAAAATCTAACTAGTGGAATACAAGAGAATAAAGTGAGGTTATTTGGTAACAGTTTTTATGGATACGTGGCAAACGGCAACCGTATCTGATGGTAAGCGATCGGCGCCGCCAGAGGAGACACGGGTGCGTTGCCGGCCTTTTAATAGAATACGCCTTTTTCTTGAAGGTTTGGAGGCTGCCGATGACGGATCATTCCAGGGTTAAAATAAGCAAAATAGTCAAGTTGGCAAGTGTTCTTTCAACCAAGGCTTTGGTATGAATAATTTTTTTTAAGGGGAATATTACTTATCAAAAGCGGGGCAAGTAAAACGTTAGATTGTTAGACGCAATTGTTTTGAGCCGCGGCCCCGGTAACCCTGCAAGACGCGCGCGGTTAGTATAGAAGAATTTGATTAAAACCTAATGTTTGCTAGAAATACGAGCATTTAAGTAAGTTTATCAACTCGCAAGCATAACATAGTCCCTACTTTTCTGCACTATGTCAATACGTAAACATAAAACTTTTAACTCCGCTATTTTAATAGCCTCACAGACAAGTTGCGTATACCGTAGATCGTGACAGATGTTCAGTGTGGATCGTGTGAATTTGATAGTGAACTATTACGATACTACTATACATCTTTCCCTAACTACTGGTACGGTCAGCTCATCAAACTGAAATTATTGATTAATTTTATTTAAAGACATTTAATTTTTAAGTAGGTGTAATTATTTGTAATATGCATTAGAGTCGTGTCTTTTAGAGGAAGATGACTATTAAAGTGGTGGGTTCTTGTCGTTTGGTTTTTATTTAATGTTTTTAAGTATGATGAGAAATGAAAGTTTTGATTTCAATGTTTAAGACTATGGGAAATTGAGTAAATCCAGTAGCAATTTGTAAAAATGTTTTAATGTTAATCTCTAGATTACTTTGATGGCGGTTGTAATAATTCATTTTTCAGATTTGCCTTTAAGAGTTGCGCTACTATAGCTTAATGGTATGCTAGTCTAATTCATTCAGTCATTGTATTTACTGATGAAATACATTAACTAAAATCAAAAAATTACGTCAACTGTTAAAGACTTTCCGTGCCACTGCTCAAAATAAATATTTAAAGCGAGTAAGAAGTGCAATATGATATTTATAACTAGCTTCTGCCAACTGCTTCATTTCCCGTGGGATAAAAAGTCCTATCCTATCATCTACGTCAGCTCATACCCTATCTGTATACAAAATTTCATCAAAATCCGTTCAGTAGTTTCAGCGTGATTGATGGACAAACATTTAAATATTCAAACATCTAAACAAACAAACTTTCACATTTATAATATTAGTGTAATAACATTATTATACAATATAAGATATCTTCAAAATGTTTATTCAAGTAATATCTTTTCCGCGTATCTTTTCTTTTCATCTCATTACCTATAATAATGTTATAAAAGGTCCCGGTTAGGTAAAAAATATCCAGGTTTAATAAAACGTCTTCTTTTATATTCCTGGCTAGAGCATGATATAAAACATTGTACGGGATCCTTAGTATAACCTACCTACTTGTAATATAACATAGACTGACGATAGGTACCAATCATAATTTTCAACTTATTACAAAAATCTCAAAAATGGATTATGAGATGAAAAAACATTGCAATAATAGAGATAAAATTAAGCCCGTTTTTGGCTGACGGTGAGCAAGCTCTGTCGCCCATGGACACCTGACACACCAGAGGCGTTACAAATAAGTTGCCGGCCTTTTAGGGGATAGGAATTCAAGGGTTATTGGGAAATGGGGATTGGGAAGATTGGGAGGGAAATTGGGCCTCCGGTAACCTCACTCACACAGTGCAAGCGTTGTTTTACGGCGATTTTCTGTGAGGCATGCATTTTTAAAATAAAAACATAGTTTATAATAATAATTAATTATCCAATTATTATTTTATTTGCTGACCTTACAATAGTTGCATTGCCAGCGTCTTCCGAAACTAAGACGTGCGTATTCATGCGACGAAATCATACTTCGGACGTTAGAGATCAAAGTCGTGCAGCAAACATTTTTAATTATTCAAATCTGTAACGTTTCGCGTACTTTCTAATCACGAGCCTCTGTATAGAAATTACCTATGTTACGCGTTGATGAGCAAGCCATAATAACACGTATGGCCTACATATGTCATGTATTTTGTGTAATTGTCCTAGTGTTTGGAAGCTCTTGGATAATTTGTTTCTTAATATTTTTGGGTCAGATTATGACAGACAGACAGATTTCTAGAACTTATATTATGCTTCCTTATTGGTTTTGTGATCCGTAGCACAATTTAGGTTTTATTTTTTATATTTGATGGGTCGACGTTTGGCTGCGCATCGTCTGGTGGTAAGTGATAATGTGGCCTACGATGGAGCATGTCTGTCTACAAGCAAGCTATTCATTCGGGCCTTGAAGACACCCAGGTTATACCCATCAGGAAACACAGACTTATTAACATTTGTATTTCAATTTTAAGAAATAAATGAGGGAGATCTGAAACATTCAAAACGAGAAAGCCTTGAATGATCATTATTAGTGCTACGTGTAGCAATTTTCCGTTTACGTAATAACTAGCGACCTGCCCCAGCTTCGCATGGGTGCAATGGTGATATAATATGCATGTATTATACATATAAACCTTCCTCTTGAATCACTCTATCTATTAAAAAACCGCATCAAAATCCATTACGTAGTTTTAAAGATTTAATCATACAAAGGGACATAGGGACAGAGAAAGCGACTTTGTTTTATACTATGTAGGTAGTGATCGAATATCAACCCACATATCAATTATATATTAAAACCATCTAAAGACCACAACCCTTTACAATAGTGCCCCTCCGTAACTGACAAAGATTCACCCAGATGAATATTGAATAATAACGTTCGAAAATTCACATAACCCTTACAACGGCGACGTTGGCCGCTTAATTACCGGGATGATGGCAAAATATTAATGAAGTATCTGATACGGACATGTTCGGAGTTCGTATACTTTTGGGATTACACGACTGAGGACTAAAAGCACGAGTCCCGTAGTCCCGTAATTTGGGGGAGGTAAAGAAATTGATACGTTGCAATTTTAGGGTTAATTGTGTTTTGTGTTCTGTTCGTTCGTTTTTTGGTTTTGTTTTTGGAATGTGGAATGTGGTTTGAATTCTGTAACGATTATTAATACGCTTTTTGTTATCTATAGGTTCTTTATTTTTGTTATAGTAAGCTTAATAAAAAATAGATTAACTAGAATTTTGGAAAAGTGTTGAAATATTTTATGACGTATACCGCCGTACTCAGAGTCATTTAATTGTTATTTTAACCTAGTCCGAAAAATCTTTATTCTGAAAAGAGAGAGAGAGAGAGAGTTGCTAAAACTCTTTTCGGAACAAAATTGTTACTAAGAAATAGTTTAAGTAATCATTAAATGCCTCTGAGTGTGGCAGTGAGTATTTTTTTGTAAAAGCTGAGGTTTTGTAGAATTTACTTAAAAATCATTTTACGCGTACAGATAATCAAAGAAGCTACGAGATACAACACGGCCTAGCAAGCAGCTCCTATAAATAAAATTACACAACACATCAAAATTTATCGTCCCCATTTACAATACTTACAACGCACAACATTTTTATATGAAAAAGTACACGAGCACACAGTGTAACACAATTTAAACATGGAACCTTGCAAAATGGCGCCCAAAAAGACAACCATAATATTTCATTTACGTGAAACGGGACAACGGGCTTTACAACTCATAAAAAAAAAAACGCCATACCCGTACCACAAAGGCTTACGTGCAATTTTGTCAAAATTCACAAGCATTAATATCAATATGTAGAGCAAAAAAGGGGCGAGCAATATCCTTGGGGTCCGCTTTATTTATCAAAGCCGACCCTATATAACCCTTTCATCGTTACGTGAATTAAATTTCTTTTGCCGTCATTTCCCGTGCATTATCTCGGTTAAAATCATAATGGCGACGAGCATCACAAAAGCGCTGCTTGTTTAGTACCCAACTTCATTAATGTTTGCTGAAGAATTTTATTAAAATGTAACGTCGCGTTTTTAGGGTTAAGGGTTAAGATTAAAAAATGGTGGACGTGGCTGTTGATAATAATGAATGAGGATATTTTAATTTTGTTATTTAAAGGTTTTTGTGATGTATTTATGTTTTTGGACGTTTCGTTTCTTTTCTTAGAAATTGTAATGAGTTGATGTAGGTAGCTACTAGGTTTCGGCCCGCGGCTTTACATGCATTTTAAGAAATTATTTAGCTTTCTATATTAAAAATGTGGCAAATTCTAAAAAACTTCCATTCCCCATTTTAGAAAAATGGGGTTTTAGAAAAGTAGAAAAACTGTCACTAACTTCACAAATAAAATCTAAATAAACTCGCTCCGTTGCGACCTGAAAGGAAAGGAAAAAGTTAGTTTCCTCTAAGATGCTTTCTATAGTTATTTTCCAACTACATTTTTACACTAGTAGTAATTCTGAAATCCTGGCTCAACATAAGCTTCTCCTAACAACTTCCAAAAAAATCTTAAAATTACGCGCGACTCCATCAAAAATATGAACATGACTTTATTATACACATTTCAAAATATACCTAATATACAAAACCCTTTCGTAATGAATTATACAGCAATGGTACTTATGACCCCTTCGCTTTTATTCAGCGACGGAATATGAAAGTTATGAGACCTCTCTTTAAAGTATTTGGCTTGGAACTAATTTAGTCCCTCCGTTCGTGGGTGCGTATTTACTTTTTGCTATTTACTTGACTTACTATTTCAGAAAGGAATTTCAGGTTTGTCTGGGTAAGAGTAGCTGTAAATTAAATTGTTTTTTTTAATGGTATAAGCCCGTAAACGAACAAACGGATTACCTGGTGGTAAGCACCTCCTATGGACATTCAAACACCAGAACAATTAGCATTGACAACTTACTATATGTCCAACTAAAAATACATCTGTGCTTACCCCTTCAGGGTAAAGGCGAGATAATACAAATTGGATACAATTTTATATCTTTATATTCACCTTGCGTTTATTTACATTTAGGCACACATGGCTACTTATAGAGCTATGCACAACCAGTATAAGCTGACCGTTGATTCAGTGGAAAGTTCATACAAAACGAGGCCTAGATAAATTGGTTTTGTATAGCTTGTGTGTATGTGTAAGTACAGCTGTTGAACGTTGTCAGGTACATTTATCTATATTGCACTGTTTTTTTTTTTAAATATGCCATTTTATATTTTTTCTGGACAGTGACCTTTAGTTAGTTTTAAGAAAGTTGTAATGTTTATTCATGTATGTAGATTGATGTTATAGATATTTTTTGTAAATTTTTCGTGTATACGTGGGTGGTAATGTATAGTAGATATAATACTATGGTATAATATTGTAGTATTTTTTAAGCTTCATTTGAAATTATTTTATAGTAGTGACATAGTTTCTTGTATACCTAGTTTTATTTATGTGTTATAGCAAAATTATACACTTACGCAAAAAATTTAAAAAAGTAACAGTTCTAAAATCATCCGATAGTTAGATACCTAACTTAAGAAGTCACCACGTGCAAATATGGCCGCCTATCGTACCTTCACAATGTTTTAGATGATGTGATACATACAATGTGTCACAACTAGTCACAACCATGATGCGAAAACTGCCTAGTCTAAGCATTTAATTGTTAGGCCACCAAGATACAGGTTGTGTCTTGATTGCTTTTTATTTTTTTTAATAAAATGGCTGAAGGAGTCGTTATGAAATTTGGAACAGGGCTCGACTATAGTCTAGAGAAATACATAGGATAGTTTTTATACAACAGGAACGCGGGCAAAGCCATTGTAAGAAGCTAGTAAACAAATATTAATATAAATAATCTTCGTGGACAGATTAGCAATATTAATCCATTAAACAGGGATAACCTCAGAAAGTACATCTACCTACTAAATAATTTATAATGTTGCCCACTTAAGGAACTTTGCTTGCCCAACTGGAGACTTACATTATAATAATGACTTTGTATAAACAAATTGTTTTTCTTCAAAATTCCCATTAAGGTACGGGATACAGAAAAAGGTATACCATAGTGATTTTGTTACGATTTCTTTTACAAAATGTTGCTCCACTCTATGATTTTATTCTATGTCGTAGGTGTGTTTAGAAACATAATATATAATATCATACACACACACACACACACACACAAAGTATGTTGCTGTGCGGGAACCGAACTCGCTACATGTAACATGGTAGCCAGTTGCTCAGCCACCGTATACCGTATACACGTTGCTAATATTATGTCAAGGGTATTACTTATTGCACAAGTAAAAAACTTTGATTTTCACCATAACTCAATTTTACTATAACAAAAAAATCTCTAACAGGTAACTACCATCAAACTTTCATTATTTCTATCAAAACTCAATTTTACTATTAGAAACATTGAAATCTCACCAATTACCGAACCTTAACCCGACCCCTTTAAAAATTACAGACAAAGTATCCCAAAGTAACCCTTTCAATATAATTTTCAAAGAAAGCATACCGAAGATTTTTAAAGTAAATACTTGAAATGATTCGTCCGACGGTACTGTCGAATCGAAGTATCTATCCCCATTCCCACCCCATCATACCTCCTTGGGGGGGTATCTCCCACCCCAATCGTTAGCCACCGTCTACAATATTTGCATAACTCATTACGTTGCATCCATATTTAATTAGGATATTTCCTTCTTTAGATGTTTTTAGGCTCGTTTAGGTTGGTGGATTTGGTACTGTGGTGTTTAAGGAGTTGTACAAAAATATTGACATACTTAGTTATAGTGACATAAACGCATCAAATAACTGATAATTTGATTGGTTGCTTTCTCTAGTCGATATCGTTGTACTTTTATTTTTTTTCTTTTTTTAGTTTGGTCTAGTATATTTCAGTAGACCCAAAGTATGATTGAGTATACTTCTTTCTGTTAAAAGAGACTGCCGAAATCTGTAAACAATATCGTCGGCGATATTTTCGAATTTATACTACCTTACCTTCAAACCTTCAACAAAAGAGCGTAATCCTTCTTAAAAGGCCAGCAACGCACATTGTGATGCGGTGTCGATGGGCAGCGCTGATCGCTTGCCATTGGGTGACCTGTCTGCTCGTTTGCCCCTTATTTCATTAAAAAAAAACCCTTACTCTAGATTTCAACCAAACACTAGGCTCATTTATACGTGTCAACGAGTTAAATGTCTTGTCTTATACCTTTATTTCGCTTTTTTTCTATACATCGGGTTGAAGTCACCAACCTTTCCGGGAGTTTAGTTAATTTTCCCCAATAGCGGGTGCTACTTGTAATCGATTGCCATTTAATTCCGTAGCTGCCGGCCCTCTTAGAGCGAGTCGTGAAGCCTCCAAACACAGCTAATGGCTGTGTAAACTTTAATCGTTCGTTTTCTTACTTCCACTTACAAATTCTACATTTTAATTTACTTAAAGAGTTTGATCAATTCTTGATTGATTGTACTCCAATTACTGGGTATTTGGATTTCGTCTTTTGGTTAAGTAAGGTAAGTTTTGTTTTAATAGTATTTAGAGTAATATTGCTAAATGGAAATTTTAAGCTTTTTTTTAATATCTCTAGGTAGAGGCTTATATCCAATAGTAGACAGAATATCCAGCAGTAGACTGTCAGGCGTTGTTGATGATCACTATTCTACACGTTCTAGAAGCTAATGAAGGTGAATTCTTTGATTATTAGCAATATCAAACATTGTAATTAAACCTTTTTTTTTTTTTTTTTTTTTTTTTTTTTGTGGGGGGAAAATCATCCAATGACTTCTCCCGCCTTGGGTGAGGCGGGAGGGAGTGTCAGACTCTTACTGACTAAAAACCACCCCGTTCCTTCTCCTGCAATAAAATTTCACCTTTCTTCTCTAGCATCGGGTTAAATTCACCAACCTTTCCGGGAGTTTAGTTAATTTTCCCCAATAGCGGGTGCTACTTGTAATCGATTGCCATTTAATTCCGTAGCTGCCGGCCCTCTTAGATAGTCGTAATTAGCCTGGGCAAACATTAATCTGTGTAAACTTTAATCGTTCGTTTTCTTACTTCGCACTTAACAAATTCTACATTTTAATTTACTTAAAGAGTTTGATCAATTCTTGATTGATTCACATCCACGTGAAAACTGGCATTTGGATTTCGTCTTTTGGTTAAGTAAGGTAAGTTTTGTTTTAATAAAATTTGGAGTAATATTGCTATCCTGGAAAAATAAGGTTTTTTTTTAAAAAATCTCTAGGTAGTGACTTATATCTAAGCGTAGACTGAATATACCAGCAGTAGACTGTCAGGCGTTGTTGATAATCAGCTCTACACGTTCTAGAACCTAACGAAGGTGAATTCTTTGATTATGAGCAATATCAAACATCGTAATTAAACCTGGGCTAATAATTTCTGGTTATAATTTTGAAATCGCCAAATCCTATTGAGCAAGCGTGGTGATTGGTGCTTAAGCCTTCTCAGTGTGATATAGGACGTTGATGTGTGATGTGAATAAGCTATTAATCCAATAACAATGCACTTTCTTAGAGTTCTAAAGGAATAATCAAAAGAAGCAAGTTACAAAAAACACTAACCTAAACTGCCATCCATACCAAAAAATAAAGACCATACAAAAAAAAACTTTATTAAAAATGTTCCCATCATCGACCGATTACATACTCTAGTAGGTACAACAGTAATTACCCCTCAGTATTGACAAAGTGCACTTTAGCGTCAGGATTACAAAATGGCAGTCCAAACTATCCGTACAAATTTTAAACTACCCTCCATCAGGACGTATACGCCCGATTTTAAACTTTAGCTTAGGTGGGATAAGGTTTAATCTGCGTTGTTGGTATTTGTTTGCAGATATTTGAATAAATCTGTATGTATATGTGTGTGTGTGGACGGTATTGACAAGTGCACTTAGTGAGAGGACCCAACCCAATGCATGGGTAGTATGTCATATTTTTGTGAATGGTTTTATGCTATTATTTTAGATTTTGGATTAGATAATAACATTAAGTATGGGATTTTTGTGGTTTCTTCTAAGCTATATACTTCGTAATCAGTGGTCCAAGAACATTGGAAATTAGTTTTGGACTAATTGTTTTATACTACCATAAAAATTCAATAAACGAACCAAGTCTTTCTTTGGTTTTGAAAACAAGACATAATATATTAAAGAATAAATGTTCAAAAAAAAAATACCGAAAACGTATTTTTATAATTTGAAAGCATTAAGACATCAACAAAATTGTAGTCTCAGTTTAAACTAGCTGTTGATCTAGTTTAAACATACATAATACATAGGTACATAACCTCACACCTGTCTCCCATGGGGGTAGGCAGAGACAATGGAACGCCAACGATCAACACATTTTGATAAAAAAAATAGATACATTGAAGTTACTCCACAATTTTTCACATTCGACTCTCCACAGCATAAAACCATCCGCGATGACACGAGATGGCCATGAATTCAATTTGGTGCGGGGTGCTGTCATGGGAATGATGGAATTACACCCCCATAGTGTTTGTACTACCCCTCAGTACACGTGTACTTGCTGGGGTGATGTACAATGTACATGGTTTGCTATGTGAGAATCGGACTGTGATTGCAGTTTTTTAATTTGCGTTGTTTCAAGCCGGTTGTCGATGTTGGTTGCATGTATATGCGATTTTTTTTAAGTGGGAAAAAGTCATCCATTGTCTTCTTCCGCTTCGGGCGAGGCGACAGGGAGTTTCCGACTCTTACTGACTATAAACCACCCTGTTCCTATTTCTGCTCTTCGAGCTGGAGCCCCGGTAAGCCCGCTAGGTAGTTCGTAGCTCCGGAATTTATAGTCTAAGCGAATATATAATCTAATCCAAAATTAAAGTAAGGACCAAAACTAGGTACATTTTTTGCTTTGATTTTAGACTTCAATAAAGGAATATTAATTGGTCGATAGCCAGGAAGTCGTTGAACTTTAGTACGTAATTCGAAAGACAAAGAAATTATTTATGATATGACGACATATCTATTAACATTGTATAATTTTAGTCTGAACCCGTGCCTAGAAATAACAGGAAACATTCAGTTTGATCTAAGTAAATAAAGATCACTGAAACTGTTACAGTCAAACATACTAGTGCTTCAATGCTTCTCTTTCTACAGTTTTCATTTACAGTTTTAATTTATACTTCAATAATTTACATTATTTTTGTTTTTCCTCAGTTTGTCAGTACTTAGTAAAACAATAAACGAGAGAAAGAAAACATTTTTTCACATGTAAACCAAAATACAAAACTATTATACATAGTGATAAAAATACTTACAAGTTTCAAACCCCGAAAGCGTAAAAACATGTACTTTTCCAGCACTATTTAAATCACCTTATTAAATAATTTTGAACATAGAAACACAACACCTATATCTGTTTTTGACAAAAGATTTAAAATTTTGAACAGACAGACAGTACTTTTTACAATATCGATAGAGCACAAGGAAAATATATTCATAATATAACTAGAAGATAAACTAAAACGCATAAAATCATCACATGTGTCAATAGAGTTGTCCAAGAGACTAAAATTACATTCAAAGGAAATTAAACTTTAAACAAAAGTGAGGAGGTAGATTTTGAAATGTAGTGTGAGTATAGGCATGTGAACGGTAATCCGGGATCATTTGAGACAAGATCGTAAGGTTTGGATACGTTTTCGAAGAGGATTTATTAAGAGTGTGGAGTAAGTGTGACTACATGAATTTTGTGTGTCAAAGAACATTATTAATTTTGGTCTAAAATTAATAGTAGCAGCTAAAACTAGGTTTCTTTTATTGAAGTTATCCATCTTATAATTTATGGCACCATAGCTGTCTCTCTTTATTTTACTTAATTCATGCTTAAAGTGTAGTTTTATTCTTGCGACACCGTAGACTAACGCTAAAGTTCTGTAGCCGAGTAAGACCAAAGACAAGTAAGTCAAAAATTGTTGCTAATGCTTACTCTGAATATTCTCCTTTATTAGTTATCTACTCATTGTATTTCCCAAAATATGCATTAAAGTACCAAATTTTTAACATTTTCTTCTCTAGCTATCCCATTATCAACAGCTCTATATACATCTTCTTCAGCTTCAGTGACGCACTCTTGCCAAGAAGCTTAACGGGTGACGTCTGCTCATCCCCTGTGACTTAACCGTGGTTATATTTAACAGACGCGGCGCCAGTCAGTACGTTACGTCAAGAGATATAGACACCGCTTTGTTAATCTTGCTCGCTTACGTAGAATATACGTTCAAACGAAAGTAATAGAAGCTTTCAGGTCTAAATAATTATAAAAAGTCAGAAGATGGAATGGTTTCTTTTGACGTCCAAAATTACTAATATTAATATGAGTAACATCTGTACCCAATTAAATTTCTGGTGGTAAATGATATTTATTTTTGCAAACAGGTAACAATTAATTATTATGTTATCGGCTTACTCACGTAATTGTTTGACGAGGAAATATGAGCCTCTAGCATGGCTTGAAACTGGTCGAGTTCCTCGTCAAACAATTACGTGAGTAAGCCGATAATATAATAATTAATTTAGTATGTCCCATGAAATTTACAACAAAAATAGGTAACAATATTGCACTTTAACACAGAAATCTCTTAAATTACTAGATGAAATTGGCTGATTAAATGTATTGTGGCTTAAAATAAAGAACACCAGAAGCAGTAGTTAGGAAATTATAACGTGAAGCCGTCGGTTTTCAGTTCTTTAAAAATAAAACTGAAAACCTCAACCACAAATTGTCCACATATCAATACTACGTATCAAACAAAACGCCAAACATATCCAGACTTTCATTTTTATTTTTATCGCAAAACCATCGTCGCGTCGTTGAAAACCCTCCGATATTTTGAATTAAAAACGCTGACCCGACGAGTTTGATGCAAACAAAAAACTCTTAATTGGTAAACAGGGGACGAGTCAGACCATGAGTCTGATTTCATGGCTCCTGTGCCTCGTTTTATTATATACCTATAGGATACAGGGTGCGTACTTGCGTAGCCTATAAAAATGGCTATGGGATTTGCGACTTACAATCCTATTTTTGCGATGAAAATGGTTTATGGGATTTTAAGTATACGTATTGTGTCGTTGGTGCTGTTTGATTGATTTGTTTCTGTGTTTGTATCTGTCTAGTATTGTCTTATGTTGATTCATTGACTTGGTATAAAATGGTGAAAATTATTTTGTCTGTCTTTATCGCATTTTGTTACCTCAAGCTATGCGTGAGATATTGAAATGCTATCGTTATCCATATTATTTATTTTACTGTCGAAACTTATTCAATTGTAATTGCATTCAGTTGTACTATGTAGTTCCCGTAATACTAATTCTATTCAATCAAACATTGTACTGAGCAATCGATGATCAATTAATTAAAACACAATCACATCAACACATTTTTGCTTTATCCCAAATATTGTTTTACATTGTCCATAATAACAGTACAAGTCCTCTAAGCATTGTACCATTTTAACCCTCAAATTTCTGTCAATAGCTCATTAAGAGGGACGCTTGGACCCTCATGTCCAATCACAACCCCCGCTTATGGGGTAGTTATTATTTTTAATCCCTTAATGGCGTCCCAGATTTCATTACTGGGGGTTGGTCTGATTAAAAGGGTGGGACCAATTTTTACGATGTTATGCGATAGCGAGATCGATTATTTGACGTTGCATGTTATGTATTTTGGGGAGTATTTAGGACCAGTTCTTGTGTGTATATGTAAAATGTTAATGTACAATATACATAGTAAGTTAATATTAGTTAGATTAACGAAACCGCAATTCTTTATTCATTCTTTACTCTCAAGTAAGTTGGGATTCTTCATTCTTTAAAATTAATCCCATATTATCACAAACTCCCTTGACTTCCCCATAAAATTCATCAATATTTTCTTCACGATGCAGATCATTATAGACAAGATAAAGTAACATTTTAAAAATAACCGATACACGTAGGTGGTCCACGCATGCGTAATTATAACATAGAATATTTCCAACATTTTCAAAAGCCGACGACGCAACCATAACTTGTACCAACATTATCCCGATATTGTTATTTTTAAAATCTAGTTGAGCTACTAATCTGTAAAAGCTTAGGGTGTAAACACATCACGGTGGTCTTTTCTGACCACTGCAGTGTCTAAACAACATTAGTCCTGTGCTCACTGATGAAGGGTTAAAAAGACGTAAGTATCTAAGTGTTTGTGTGGAGTTAAGTCGTTTTGGTGCTGAGTCTAGGGAAGTTTTAAAGCAGTGTACATATCGGCGGTGCGGCAAAGCGCGGTTTTGTGTGTTGAAATGATTAGAACGCGGCTGGGACCTCCAGTGTGTGGCGCTACGACACACAATGATGCCTCTTGGATTATTTTTGTTACACAAACGTCTTAGAAGATGTTTCTCGTCTAAGTCTGTCTGTTGAATAGTAATAATGTAACGTCACACACACGCATCAGTTTTCTATGGACAAAGAATATAGGAAAACTCATTTAAGAAAACAATACCATTTTTGGCTAGAATTCAATTGATTTTAGTTCGGCTTCATTTAAGCAAATGCAATCACAAAGGGACAAACAAAGTTAATTTGTTTGTGAATAAAAATTACCCAGAAACAATTTCATAAAATAATTGCAAATTATTTCTTTAATAAGTATCTACATTAATGCAGTAAATCTGTCGGCATCAATTAACTCCCTGTCAGTTTTAATTCATGTTGAATAAACGGGAGCGTGAAATAATGATGCATCAACACTTTTAATCACGCAATCGTTCATATATTTTCCATTTCTGTATGTGAATTTTTAATATTGTGAGGTTTTAAGGCAATTTCAGATTGGAGTTCGTGGCTGATATAATTTTTTGTTTGCGTTTCCCAATAATTTGGTTTATTAAAACGACAAACTCTTGGATTGAAACTATTATTATCATCAGTAATTTATGTTTTTGTTCTCTGTTGGATATAAGCTGTTCCAATAACTCCTATATCTTACAAAGTAATACCCATAGTTGGGCAGACTAGAATGAGTTCCCAACTATATTTTTTTCCTTCCAGAAAAATACAACTCTCAAGTAAGTATGAAAGATACATTAGCGACCTCTCCATCACTTATCCGAACTAAGTACAAGCTACATACTTAAAAAAATATTTGCAGAAATAAAACAAAAAAAAAACATCTCTGCTCACCGGAGTCTTGAGTCCCTTTGCAAGGGGCAAACATTGACACAGCCAAGTCCGGTAGCTTTTAAACAGTTTGCCTAAACCATGCTAATAGATGTGACGATACTGCCACCGCGAACGTCAACGGCTTTTTTCGAATTTTGAAATTTGGAACGCGGAAAAAAATGGCCGCGGTTTATTGTAAAAGGATTTTCGACGTGCCGCATGCCGCGTTTGACATGCTAATGTGTAGTGTGTAGGTTACTTTATTTTTTTTTGTGATTTTTTGAACAGTGCCATTTGCTTTTTGGAAGTCGTATTGTCCGGTTGGTTCTAATTGAACGGGGTTACATAGTTTTTGTAATATAAAAAAGCATATGTTTAAATGGGTATATTTTTGGCGTAGGATTCAGAAATCAGTACCCCGTAAAATAACAAGATTTGTAGAATTTTCAATAAAAGGCCATAGCCTAAGAAACTAAGCTCTCATTAATTCATTATTGAAGAAATTAAAAAGCCGAAAGTAATGCAGTATATTGTGTAAGGCTGCAATATCTAATTTGGAATGCAAATTTAATAAAATGTATTAACAAGTCATAAATACTATTCCATTTTTAACCCGTCGTGTGCCCAAAACGTGGATCCACGCGAGACACAATGTATTTTCTATTGTGTCTTATATACCGGCATACAATCTTCTCCCGCCTAACTTCGGTGGAGGATTCTTTCTGAGTAAAAACTACCCCGTTCCTATTCCTGATTTACGAGCTGGAGCCCCGGTAAACCCGCTAGGTAGTCCGCAGCTCCGGAAACTCTTGCCTAAACCTAAACTTCTTCTTCAACAGTTACTTTAAAAACAAGAAAAACAAAACAGTCCCTATCCTCACTATACAAGTAACTACACAGGTTTGAATAGAAAAATAAATAATAACATAAAATTAGACGTCAAGTTTAAGGAAATTATAGTATCAGAGGCACTTTATTAGATTTATGGCCTATTCTATGGTGTTAGCACACCATTACCTACTGAGGGAATCCGTCATTCCCATGCCTACAACACGGTCGGAACCTTCGACTCTATTTACAGCCCAACCATTCTAAATTAAACCTTGTGTCTAAGACTATAAGATTCATACAAATTTTCGTAACAGCAATAATAACTTGGCAAGCATTTTGATAAGGCTACGACTGTTTTTAATGAAAATGGAAAATGATCCTTTTAGCTTTAAAAATATGGTTTAAATTACAGATTTTTGGTTAAATTTTGTCGTGATGATAATGTATTTAGATGTAACTACATATTGTACTTGTTTTCTCATGTTTTTGGTGTATTTACGGAAATAATAATCTTGTTGGATTTTGATTAAAATGTCAGTTTTATCAAATTTATTGTTTATTTTAATGACTGTTATGTTCAAGTTACTGTAAAAGTTGTGAACAATGTAATTAGGTATTTTATGATTATTTTTAAAATTGTAAGTTAGTTACGCTATGAAATATTACTTTGTCCCGCTTTAGATTGTCAAAATGAATGAATGAAAGTTTATCTTTCACACGTCGTAAAGCATCTATTAAAGATTTGGGTTAAATTAGGAAAAAAAAACTTCGTAAATGTATAAATGGCACTCTTATACGAGTATTATGTTTGCTCGATATTTGAAAATTGGCTTGTTTTTACGATAGGAGCAAACTTCGAAAACACGCCTAGCTTTTGTAAAGAAAGAATATCGGATTTAACCTTGCTATAATCACCATTTCCATAAGAGAACAGCTAAAAATTATGAAAATCTTTATCTTCAAAGAAAAGTCATATAATTATATGCATATAAAAGTATCTTCTACTATCCCATGTAGCTTCTACTCTACTATATCACCTGACTTACCAAAACAACAAATAGACAAACATCGTGACAACACAATTCACTAAACAGCATAAGCAGAGGACACACGACAAATAGCATACAAACGTTAAATATACTAAAGTTATTTTTTTCATTCACATCTCACGAAAAAGGTTATGCTAATTTTCCTACTATACATTTTTGACATAAGTCCCAATACAACCAGCAATAGAAATTGAACTCTAGTTTAAACTGTTATGGTTGGATTTTGATTGTAGGGTTTTGGGATAAAGTTGGGTTAAAAATACAATGTATTGTTATCAAATTGTCATGATTGTGATTTGTCACTTAGCTTGAATGGTAAGTGGTGTAAATGGTAGTGATAATATGAGTTTGAATGTGCAATGGATCATTGTTCGATTATTGTGTTATTTGTGTTAGAATTTGGCAGTTATTTGGCTGTATGGTATGAATAGATTGATAGTTTATTTATTTATTTGTTAAAGGTATATCAATAGCTTCTGTATAAAGAGTATTAAGTACAGTAATTAAATATTAATCAGTTTAGGGTTTATACAATCGCCAATTATAATTGGCCTATAATTATAGGTTAACCAACAATTTTACACCAAGTAATACCAAATATGTTGTTGTGTTGTTAGTTCAAATTGTTACATTTAAACGATTTTTTGTTATGTTTAACACGTAGCTATTTCTTTATAATATTAAATATGAAGTCATGATTTAAGATAATCAGCTGATCTTTAGTTTCTTTAATATTGACATTATGCTTAATACATAAGCCTTGGGAGTTTTTAGGTATCTTCTTCCCAAGGCACATTCAATTGCAAACTCATTATTTATTATACTTAGTAAATAAATCAAAGAGGTACGGTAACATATTTTGTATTTAACATTCAGAATCATTTCATAATTTCTTTGCTTCTTTGGTATTCGTACCGTCTTCTAAAATTCAAAATAGGCAATATAAAGTCGGCCTTAATAAAAATAAACGAATAAAAAGACATCAAATCTAAACGGCGTATGCGCATAGAATGTCACAACAGATTAAGTCATAAATACTCGAAACTAATTCTAATCGAAAATTCAATAATGAATAATAATCACTATTGGCGGTAACATCAGTTGTAACCCGTCATCCGCTGCGTGCCGGTCTTTGAGGCCCCCGGATAAAAACTGTTTTAACCCTTTAAGGTGCAGCTTAAGTGTCCAATTAGCGATGCAGTGTTAAAACGACCGCGGCGACACTTAGGGCCCGAATTTACACTCCTTGTGTACAAAGAAGTATTGATGCGTTTTTGTAGGGTTAAGTATTGGTAGAAAAGGCATTGCATGTTAGATATGACTGGACTACATTTTTATGGCATTAATTTTGTAAGTTGTTTTAATTGGTTGTCTACCGTTGTAACTTTTGAATTAAATAAATAAATGGCATTGTTGTTATTGAATTTTGTATAAAAAAATCGCGGTATTTTACTAAACACGATATGTGCTCGAGTTACTAAACAGTATATTTTTGGTGAAAATGAAAATTTATTAAAAATTCTGCTTATTAAAAAAATAAATTAAACCAGAAGGCGTTTTCTTATTATAGACACAATAATTTTAGTCTCCTGTTCATATTACAGCCACAGACACAAGAAAACCTAATACGATGTTATCCTAGTAAACACGACTGTTCTGCCACGTCTACGAGATTCTGAAGCCCCAAAAGCGGCACCACAAGGAAGACTGTCACAGTACAATGCAAAATGGCTTCTTTGTCTGTTGTTGTCCTTTTTAATTCATGACTTATATGCGTCAAAGTGATTCACCCGGATTTTTACCGACCAAAACAAACTTAACTTGCAGTCCACACCATCATCTTTTAAATACATTTAGTAAGGAGATGGACTCTTGAACAACTGCAAAGGTTAATTTGTTCACATGTCGTAAAATGACCGCTTTTATTTGTTCGACAAAAACTAAAACTGCAGGAGGGTTTTTGATGTGTCTTATTGGTAGGTATTCACTGGTTCCTGTAAAAATTCTAAAGAATTACGTAATGTTTGATGTTTTTAAGTAATTTGAAGTTTATATCTGTTAAGTGTTTGAAGGATTTTAAAGTGTGGGAGAGCCTTGATTTGGCACGAATGAGCCGGCTCGACCGGAGTGATACCACGGCCTCATAGAAAACTGACGTGAAACAATGCTTGCGTTGTATTTCGTTGTGTGAGTGAAGTTACCGGAGGCCTAATTACCTCCCCTCCCCAATTTTCCCAATCTCCTATTCCAGAACAAATCTTAAATTCCTAACCCCCAAAAAAACGGCAACGCAGTTTTAACGCCTCTGGTGCTTGGAATGTCAATGGGCAGTGGCGATTGCTTACCATCAGGTGATTTGTCTGCCCTTTTATCGACTTATACCATAAAAAAACATTTAGCAACAGATCCAAAATGTGAAAAAAGATAACGTGAACTGCCAAGCAGTAGTTAAAACTGTTATACGTTTGAAGAACCGAATTCAAGTATGTCACGATCACCAACAATAGGATACAGTACTTAAACCAATGGGATACTTCCAAACGGCACCAAAAATACTCTTTAGGTATATTTTTCTTTCGTGTGAGCAACAAAACAAAATCAAATCTATCAACACGCCTTAAAAACACAATCACTTGAGCTCATTCTATTAGTGCATTTCCTTAGCCAGTTTCTCAAGACCTGCCACCTTGAACTAGCTCGTCCATTTCACTTCTTATTTAAGAGGGGGTACAGGTCTAGGTAAACTGGTTTGGATAATGAAACTTTTGTATCAGCCTTTGACACGCAATATAAGAATTATGGTGTGTTATGATGTCTCAAAACTTAATGTTTCTTGGTCTTTTGTTGAGTGGTATAATAGTAGTAAATTGAGAGGTGTGTCTAGATGCGTTTTTCTTTAGATTAGGAGTTTCTTAAAGATGTTTTGGGTTCCCATTTCTTGTTCAAGTAGATTTATGTGTGGGGAAAAGAAAATCATCAGACTGACGGTACAATCTAAACGACGAAATATTGAGGTTTGTATCTAATCACACAAGACTGCTTTCTATAAAAAAAGGGTTTTGGGCATGGCACTTAGGTAGAATATACAATAAAATACCTAAATGCATTTGCAAAAAATCACAATTAAAAGGATTCAAAAAGTCATTAAAGATCCTTTTAACACAAAAGGCGTATTACTCAGTGTAAGAATACATGACATACAATGACAGATAATTTTAATGAATTGCAGATAAATATGTACATTTTGACATTGTATCTATTCCAAATTACGTAAGATTATGGGCTTGTGTGTAGTTCTTTATTTTGTCTGTATTTTTCTTTTCTTAGATGTGTTTTATTATTTGAAATGTTATGTTAAGAGTTTTACTATAAACTAAGTATAGTTTTATATACATCACTCTTAACATTTATTTATTTTCAGAAATTTCACTTAATTCATCAAATCCTATTAGGCACTTCGTAAACTATGTCTGAATATTCATTTTTAATTAAATATATAACTAATTAAAATAGGTACATCTATCTCCTGACTCAAACAGCCCATACACCACAAAATCAATTCCTTTTGTCCCCATAAATTCAAAATGGCGTCTGCTCATGAATCCATAGCTTCTGTCGTCGGTCGTCAAGGAGTGCTAATTTGTTTTGCAAATTGAGGGTGACGGGACTTAGGGGTGTTTTGTATCAAGTTACCTTGGTAGGGACGAATTGATTTTACACACAGTTCCCTTAAACTGTGGTTAGGAATGAAAATAATAATTTTAGCTGTAGGTAAATATAATTGGTATTGATGAACTTAATTATGACTACAGTTACCTATCTTATCTTGTAGAGGTAGGATAATGCATGGGATGCATTTCAAATTTGTTACTGAAATACGAAAGACAAAGCTAGTTTTAACTTCATCAATTCATTTAGTAGTATTTAAGCAGACTTGCCTACCTTTAGGTAGTAGTTTTTATGTCTTCTTCTATTTCTACTCTATTCTTCTATTTCTACTTATTACTATTTCTACTTCTGTTTCGCACACAATTTATTTCCATTGCCTGTTTCTCTTTAATTCACATACACTTACAGTGATCCGTCTGCTTATTTACCGGCTTATACCATAAAATTCTCTATTTTCTTCTACTCTTACGATATACAGTATCAGATCTTTACTCCTTCTTCCTCAATCTGAATCATACTTAACACTATCATAAAATCTATGCTCCCACAATAACGAGATCTCATTAATGGGGGATGCAAATTGCGGGCTCATCCAGTTACCCATTAGTAATACGTTGCCATGTCTCTGTTAATACTGTAAGCACTAAGTGAGATTGTGTTCTCCGTGTAATTGGTAGACGGATTGATTATATTGTCTTAGTGGATGGGAGCGTAATTATTATGCGGTGTTTGTGATTTGGTTAGTTAGTCGTCTGGGTTATGTTTTGGTTGCTTTGTGAGTGTGTAAGTTACTATGATTAACGTCTAAGTGTGTAGGTCTAATTTAAATGTGTTCGGTATAGACACTACTTAATTTGATAATAGGAGTGACTTCTAAATGACAGCACTAAACTGAAGAAAGCTATTTTTGTTACATTTATTATGATATAATCTAAAATAGTACATATACTTACAAATAAGGTATTTACTGCCACTCCTGAACTTTAATTCGTTTTATCTAAATATTGTTATATTAAATAACAAAAAATACGTGTCTAACATTGTTTCATTGCCGATCTGTCGGATTAAATCGATTTTTAATTTTCATACCCCGTCATCATCCCTATTGTAGCAGTTTAAAACAGTTTCCAAAAATAGACCTTTAGGTATACATCTTCAACCATATCATCAGTTTGATGTTACACTGATATATTGATAGCAGAAATATACAGTAAATGTCGGTTGTCGTGTGATACGAAGATAAGTGCTAACGTAATGCTCGTGCCATGCGAAACGCCACCTGCTGGATTTGATAACAAAACTCCTTTGGCCTAATGTCTTTGTGAGCCGAAATGTTGATATGGATGAATTTTGTTGAAGAACAGAAATTGGAATTTTTTGAGACGTGTGGTTGTTTAATAATGCTTTCAATTAAGCATAATTATGATGACAGAAGGAATCCCAATAAAGAAAAATATGTATTCTTTTGAATCTTCAAACTTAATTTTTGATGGCTTTTGGAAAATGTTTTTATTTGCTATTGGAAAAAAAAATATTATGCATAGCATATTATTAGCTACTTGTTAAGGAGTAGACACACAATTTGTTTCTTAAAATTGTAGGAAAAAAATATTATCCTGTCAAAATAATATTCGATTCTCCAACGACGCAACTCTTAGTGTGATCTATAAATTGTTATTTCGGTCTGGGTGTCATATTCATGTGAACTTGTATGTTTGTAAACGCACCCACGACACAGGAGAAAATGAAACAGCGTTTATATATAAAACAGTCTCAGTAAGCAAAATATACTCCCAGAAATACAATTTTTCGCCCTCAAAGAGCAACCCAAAATATAGCGTCGTGTTCATAAGTAAACAAAGTTACCAAGACGCTTCGAGACAAAAGACAGCGATTAATAATCACCCTCTGAATTAATAACCACCAGTAATTGAGATGTTTGCACAGTCGTAGGGTTGCCTCAACCCTTATTATTTGAGCTACGATTCATATTTAGTCAACCGTAATTACGTTGAAATTCGCCATTTTGAATATTGATATTCTTCTTTAGGGTTGTGTGTATGATTATGTGTTTGTATGTGGGTTCCTTTTCATATATTTTTTTGTTTTTAGTTTGTGTAGAAATTGTTAAGGAAGCCTGTAGACAGGTTGAGATGAATTTTGTGCATTTCTCTCGAATCTTTCTGTCTCATACAGTAAACCTGTGGAATAAGCTGTCACCGGCGGTATTTTCGTACCAATACGACCTTCAATCCTTCAAGAAAATAATCTTTGCCTCCTTTGTTGTTGCGAGTGTCTATGGACGGCGATGATTGCTTACCATCAGGGGCCGGTCTACTCGTTTGCCTCCTACCTCATAAAAAAGAAAGTTTGGTAAAAACAGAAGCCTTACATACCCATCTACCTACCAACAACATTAAACAACCTTCGCAACACGTTACCTCTACAGAGAGATATTCAAAAATACAATAATTGCATAACCGGGAAGCTTTTACAAAATACTTCTTGAGAGTTACGTGTGTTGCTTGCAAACGTCAGTCATAGCGCGATGGTCTGTTATTTAATCATAGTAAATAATAATTTCAATTATGTACTGTCAATGGGAGCTCCGATAACCTCTCTAACTCCATGTATGGTGTGCAGACAAATTGTGTTCTTGTCAATTTTATTTTACATGATTGGGGTTGTAGTTCGGGAAAAGAAAAGGTTGTGTTTGGTCAGCGTTATTCTGTTAGGTTTGGTTTGTCAAGTGCTAAATTCTATGTAAACTGAAAGCAGTGTAACCTTGGCATTAATGATAGATAGAATGTGATCTAGGAATATAATAATGAAATATTCACAAGGCGTAAAAATCAATATTTAAAACTACTTTATACACAAGGAGTGTCACCTCAACTTTAGACGCTTAAGCTGATGTGATAATACTTACTTGATCGATTTTTTCTTCGTATTCAGATCACAAAAATAAAGTTTATAGTATACTTCTGGAAATGTGTAGATCAAGTAGATAAAAATACTAATGCTTTTTCAAACAAGGAGTACCTACATGTTCTCCTGTATTAAAAGAGTAGAATTCATTATTACATAAATGCCAGTCGCGTTCTTTTTTAGATTAAACCTAGACGTTTCTGAAAAAAAAATTAAAATAAATTTGTCATTTTAATAATTATTTTTATAATTAATTACGTTTACAATTATCTTCCTAACGCTACTCGCAATAGTTAAGCCGTGAACACACGAGGTGCAGTACACGCGCGTCGCGTGACCGCGTCTGTCTGTCTGTCTGTCATTATGTTCAGTTCACTTGCACGACGTACGAATAGTGTGCACTTTGTACATGTTGCCTATGTTAATTTGTATAGTTGAGTTTAAGTAGAGTATGTAGTTTTTGCTATAGTTGTTATGTAATAAAGATTTGTGCATCTTTTTTCTTTTACTGCGTTTAGTGGTGTGAAAATGCTTATATACTATTACATATATTACAAATGCTTATATTACTATTTGATGAAACGATTGAGAAGTATGTATGTTGAAATATGTATTGATAAAAATATATAGGTATGTACTATATTTGGGTGCAAAGACACGGAGCCACCAACGTTTTTTATTTTTATTTCTTGATAAATATTTTCTGATACAAGTATTTTATTAATTGGTAACGTATATCGTACGAAAGGCAATTAAATTGCCTTTAAAATAAGAGTATTTTGTTGCAAAACGAAAAGTATTTTTTAAATCTATACAGGGCTTTTTAAAATAAAAAAAGAAACGCTTGAATCTCAGTTTCTTTGCTTCAAGTATACATATATTCGATACAATAAAAAAATAATATATGCATTCTCAAATATTGTCAGAAACCTAAAGTACAAAAAGTGGCAAAAAGCATGTCCTTTTGTCTCCTAAATTTAAAAAATGATCGCTCATCAATAAAAAAATCATAGACTAACAACCTAATCACCAAACTCAACGTCAATCACCCTACTATGCAAAACTAATCACCACTAAAAAACCCCACTCGACAAATACATAGAAATAAGCACTTTCCATACAACATTGACTGGACTATTCCATTCTAAAGATGGCTAAATGCCTGTCACTCCACATACCTTGTTATTACCCACTCATGACCCTTTTTCCTACTATTTTTACTATACGAAGGGTAGAAAAAAAAAATTAATCCGCCCACTTTTAATTCCGACCCAAGTGACAGTTGACACAATGGGTACTATTAAAGGGTTAACAAAGGGCTGTGAACGGGTTCCTTTCGAAGGGTTAATTGCATGTTCGTTTCAAATATGGCGGGATTTTCGAGTTTTTTTTTTGCTGTCGTGCAGTTTGTTTGTGTGTATGTGGATCTATTTTATTGTTACTTAATCTATGTACTGGGTATGTTTGTAAGAATGTATCTTATTTATTTGTTTCATGTGCCTAGTGTTTTGTTTCTTTACTGATTTTGGAGATAATGATGAACATTTTTAGTTTTTGACTGACTCAATCCTAAAACATCCATAAAATATCTAGGAACCAAAAAATCCCAATGTTCCTAACTTAAAAATATATCAACAGAATTTATAACACATCATTGTAATATAGTAAAACCCCAAAAACAGTTAAAAATTACGTAATATATAAAACGAAAACACCGACAGTCGTCATTATCGACAATAATTCGCATAAATATCGTAAATTCGACATAATTTAAACTCTCATTGTGGTTTGAGTTTCACAATTAGCGGTCGATTTAAAGTCGCATGCGCTTACGCATAACGTCATCTGGTCGTTATTGTAATCTGCGGTTGTCGGCGACAGACGATTGTCGCGTGTGTAGAAAGCCTTATTTTTAATCAATTTAATGTAATATTATTATTTAGCTTTATTGTGACCTTTTGGTAACATTTTATGTAATATGTGTCGTAATTGTCGTCAATTTGCGGTTTAACAGCTGTGTTTTTGGTGCCATGTAATTTTTATGAAAATTTCGTTCGTTTTTTCTGATACTTTTACCATCGTTTTATTAATATTAATACCAGTTATGTACACTTTAATATTAATTCTAACTACATACTTACTTTAGAAAATATTATTATAAACATGAGAATCAGATAAGTTTCTAGTATACCAAATCCGAAATTATTACACAAAAGCAATAGAAAACACAAAAGCATAGTTGACTAAAAAACTTATTTGTTGAGATTGGTACACACTCCACGGCTGCCCAATCAATTTACCCATACACTCTAAAACCATGCATTATATTTTATACACTAAATTACGTATTACGAATTTACGAACCAACCAAAAACCCTAACACGTATCTCATTGAAAAGCAGTTGATCATATTAATAATAAGCTTCACGAGTGTCCCGAACCATTATAAGGCCGCGTCCACACTTAAGTGTCGGTTGTAACAAGAAAATTAACAGTTGACGCGACAAGTCGCGAGTCGCTGAAACAATTACACGGTCGCGCAATAATTTAACGTTGAATTTGCATAATTGCAGCGATAACAGCTGAGGCCTCGGGCGATGTCGCGTATTCGCGCACACACATCGAGCTATAAAAATCCAGTTTACCATGGTCTCGCTTTGTAAGATATTTTTGCACATTCGAAGGTCAGTTTAGACTGGTTGTATAGTTTGGTATGTAGCTCTGTGTACTGAGATCGGCATGACAATTACAATGCACCTACTTTTTGTGTTTACATGCTCAATTAATGGAAGGATTAATCAATTTTTGCTGCGGGCGCGTGAAAATTATTGCTAATAGGTTCCGACTTTGTTTTCGGTGTGAATGATTAATTGGTGCGATGTATTTTATAAAAAATAGGTTTATAAGTGAATTAATGTGGAATTTTAAGTTACTTATAGGTAATGTACCGATAGATAATGTTATAGTAATTCGTTGCTTAAAACTTTTTAGTGTAGCATGCAAGTACATATTTTAATTGCAAAACAAAAGAAAAGACTTAACAAAACCATTTCTTTACATATCATAAATCTACTTAACAAAATAATGTCATCCTTAAGCCGTATATTTGAGAGCTCAAATTAAAATAACAAAAAATACAATACATACGTTGCCAAAAAAAGCATATATTATCAACATCACCAAATAAATAACACAATGAATACAAATTACGCACACGCCATAAGGCTGGGTTCACACGAAGCGACTGGCACCGCGACCGCGACATCGCGACACTGGCGCCGGCAATTAATCAAAGTGTCGCGCGTTTCTCGTTGAATTGCTTTATTGTCGCCCAAATTGGTTGAGGCCGGGTGATTTTCCGGTAGATTACTGCACGTTTATTGGACTTATTTTCGAGTGAGGAAAGTTTGTTTGTGGCTTTATATTGTTCGGTACGGAGTGTTTACATGTTCGTGTGTTTGGTGCTTTTTTATTGTAGAATTTATTTTGGTTTGGATTATGATAGCAGTAAATATGTTATTCGATATGCTATTGGCGTTTAACTAAAATAACCTAAATTACAGTAGTGGATTTAGGCAGACATTTTGTTTATTAGAGTATCATACTTTAACTGACTAAAAACCATCCTGATCCTACTCCTGCCTTTCGAGTCGGAGCCTCGGTTACTCGTTTGGTAGACCGTAGCTCCGGAGAATTGAAGAATTACTCTCGTATTAGATGTGGATCAGATCGTCATACTTTCACGTAGCCTACTTGCATTAACAGATAATTAATTGTAGTATTTCAACACTTAACTCCTATTAAACTAATTACAGTAAATTAATACTAAAAGGCCCTTTTAAACTTAATTTCCTAAAACATGGTACACACCCACGGAATACAAAGTTTCTATATGCCGTG
The DNA here is from genome assembly GCF_023101765.2 of Spodoptera frugiperda. Classification (NCBI taxonomy): domain Eukaryota; kingdom Metazoa; phylum Arthropoda; class Insecta; order Lepidoptera; family Noctuidae; genus Spodoptera; species Spodoptera frugiperda. The sequence continues at coordinate 10,734,476 of NC_064214.1, read as the reverse complement.
TAGACACCTGTGCCATGTCCCATAATTGACGGTCGTAATTGTCAACGACTTCAGCCATCATTAACTAAAGCGCCTTTCAATTTATTTTTAATTTCGCCTTAATATCATAAGTATAGAAAATACAACGTACCTAATGGCCTATTAAATGGACATCTGTCTTGTAAACTGAAACGATACATTAGAATTTTTATCGTCATTTTTTGCGACAGTTTTGCTAGAAGTTTCTGTGTATTGTATTTTTTAAAGTAAAGGTTTATGACATTACTATTATAAAATGTACTAAGGAACTTTTTAAAAGTATTTAAACTATAATTGACGTTACATACGTACACGTTAAATGTGAAGAATATATTTTTTTTATTATACATAATCCGATAAACTAGCGGACGGAACTCCTGATGGTAATCGCCACCGCCTATGGATACCCGAAACACCAGAAGTAAATTCAAGAATATATATGGACTTATTATTATCGAGATCTCTACCTACCTTCTTAGCTAATTTTTAATCTCACATTTCCATACATAAGTACAATAAACAAAAATAAAACACCTTGACATATAAATACATCTACACACATCCACACAAACAAATTCCAAACATTACATAAGCACCCAAATCACCCTCGTCATCTCAAAAAATCGCTGATCAATTAAAAGTCCCCATTGTAATTAAGTGGCCGCCATTTTGTCTCTGCCGCGTGATCGCACGACCAAACACTGCACCCTCCGAGAATTTGATCGACGCAGTCGCAAATAAAAAGAAGGCACGTGAATAGAAGCTTTATTAACTCGGAAGAGTTGATGTTTGGTTGTCTAGAAGAGACTTATTATTATTGTTGTGTGAGCACTAGTATGAGATTATTGGGATTTGGGACAAGCCCGCCACAACCTCCCATACCGCTGCAACTCCTATAAGCCAGGATCTACAGTAGATATCAACTATATCATGAAAACACCGGAACACTGAAGTCTCAGGGCAGGAATGACTGTTTTGGTTCCCGCAACAAAATAAATCAGAAGATATTATTAGAGGAGCAGAAAAAGAAAGAAGGCAAAGCCTGTTTTCCGTAGACAGTCTTCTAGTTATAGGAGGGGTTACCCGTGATGCTTTTATCAGAAGCAGCCTGATAGTGCCCTTTATCTTGTCCAAATAAGAGAAATGAGGATTTTCCACCCTATTATTTTTAAAGCGGATAATGATCTAATGTCTTCTCCCGCCTAGGGTGAGGCAATAGGGAGTATCAGACTCTTATTAGTGATTTAAATCCATCCCGTGTTTACAGGAGTCAGAAGTAGTAGAGTAAGAAGAGAAGGAGCTCTTCGAGCCGAGTTTCGGCAACCCGTAGGTTAGGCACCCTTGCAATGATATGGGCAGTAATTATATGCCCGCTTCAACCCCGAACTATATATTTAAATAGTGCATAGATTTAACTCTAACTACCTTTTCAGGGAAACAACAGTCGGATCATCATGCTTTATTTTGTAGTTTATTCCGATGACACATCTAGTAATTTAAAAGTCAGTGTTTTAAATTAAAGGGTGGGTAAGCGCTTGAAAAGTTTAACGAGTGCACGATTTCTAATAGGAGTAAATGGTGAAAATTGTGAAATCTGATATACATACATACGTATATATGTATGTGCAGGCATAATTTTAGGAGTAGATAGTTGTATTATGTTGCTTGGAATATAAACTCCTTGTACGATGTTTTTAAGTCCGACTGAGTCACTTAACAGTGACTGAAATATATTATTTGACTAGAACCTTTCCATTGATTACTATAGAGCACTTGGAAACAGGTTAAGAACGGTAATAATATAAAGCTCAATTTCTACATCCAAAATTCTTTACTTGATCCTGTCACTTAATTGCGATAATCATAACCTTTATATACCTATAGATTAGAAAAACATTTTGTCAACAAAACCAAACCCTTCTTCAACTGTAACATTACTGGCAAACCTTCATACACACACATAATACAAACAACAAAACATAATAAGCGCCATCCAATCACAACCTAAAACCAATCTTCGAACAAGTAACAGAAAGTCTATATTCAATTGACAGCATGTATTTAGAAAACGTCTAAAATGAATGATGTTATCATGCAAGGACGATATAAATTAGTCAGGCATTGAATTCAATTATTGAACTTCGTTCTGACCGGGGTATCAGATCATTTCGTTTTGTATTCTAACATGACAATGTTTAATGAAAAACATTTTCGATTATCGATTGCTTTGGTAGTCGTGGTACAGTTGAAGTTTTGATTAATTTCAGTAAGTCGTGATGATAGGTTATAATATGTTTGGTGGGAAGTAGGACTATGACATTTAGGTACGTAGGGGTAATATGGTATTGTTGATTCGTATCGGTTGATGATATGTATAGTATGTTTGAACTAGTAGTGTTTAGTTACTCACGATGAACCTTTTTTTTGAGGGTGGAAAATTATTCAATGACTTCTCCCGCTTTGGGTGAGGCGAGAGGGAGTGTCAGACTGTTACTGACTAAAAACCACCACGTTCCTACTTTTGCTTTTTCAGCCGGAGCCCCGGTAATACGCTAGGTAGTCAGCAGCTCAGAGGCGGCATCAGGACTATTGGGCCCTGTCTGTGGTGGTCTGATGCCTCTGAGACGCGCGGTTTTGGTCCGCAGACCCGCACTTACGGTGGCCGGAGGTCGACCTCGATCCCTGAAACTTACAATGAACCTAAAGCACAAAAATTTAACGTGGTTCTTAGAAATGGCACCTTTAGGCAACTTGTACCGACATTAGCTCTTTGACTGGGTACCTAAGTACATAGATATGTAATAAATAAATAAAAAAAATATCCATATGAACTAAAGAATAAATCCACAACAATACATACCTGACAAGAGAACACATTCGAATATTGTTATCATTTAAATTCCAACGGTCGAACGTCGGCCATATTGCGATTTTCAATCAACGTTCGATGTTCAAACGGCGTCCATTCGCGCAACTGTCATCGGGCGGACACGGATGTGACGTAACGACGGGTTCGCGGAACGGTTATCGCTACATCTCTGCTACATGTGATTTTAATTTGCGGAAGATTACTGCTTTAGGAATTGGATTTTGTTTTTGGAATGAGCCTGTAGTACTTATAGGGAAGGGACTTGTAAAGGTGGGTTCACAAGGGTCGATGAACCGTGTAGCAGAACGATTGCATTGATTTGATTGTTTGTTTATTTTCTGAACTGTTTTTATTACATATTTAGGTATTGATAGACAATAGATATGAAGATTCAGATTAAAGACTATTATAAGAACTTGAGTCGGGATATTCACCATATTTATTTATGTCTGTGAGTGCCATGATCACGGATGAATGAAGTATATGCGGGTGGATGTTTAGGAGGAGACAAATTGGTCTACCCTCTTTCTAGTTCCGTTTTTGCCAACGAGAATGCTTACCTCATAAATATGGTGAATATCCCGTCTCAAGTTGTTAGTTGTTGTTGTTGTTGTTAGTGACCATGTCAGTTTAAAAACTTAGATTAAAGACACCTATCAATTATTTTCGGATAGGAATCGAGACTATGCCATTTTATTTAAGTCCAAATACATACTTAATTGTCTGCTACTATTTCAAGCTATTGTAAGTTGAATACATAATAAAATCACTCTAAAATTAATATACTCAAACTGCTTATAAAAAAAGCAATAATCCCCATATACGAGTTACTCTATCAACTAATCCCCACTTCAATACATCGACCCTATATCTAAATGTTGCCAGCACAATAATTCAATATCAAACGGTGCACATGGCATTACTTGCATCTGTCAGGCGCCCGCTGATTCAAAAAAGGAACGAATAATGCGTTGATACACATTTGATAGGCGGCCAGTGTTAACGGAGCTGTGCGGTGTAAATATTAATATTGTTTAACTAGTTTTTGCCTGCTGTTTCGCTTTGGGACGCTTTATTTGATTGCGTTTGGGTTCCAAATATTGTTCTAATAATGATCATTTTCTTCTATTTCTAAAGTTACGTTTTACTATTATAATTACTTATTTTCTATCCAAATACTTTACTAAATGTGTAATTATTATAGTTTTACTAACTTGTGCTAGGTCTATTATTATTGATTTGCAAGTGAATAATATGTCAAAGAGATGGTCATTGAGGACGTCTTATATGAATCTTTTTGTTACATGTTTTACTTATATTATCTGTGGCAAGCTGGCCACTTATAACGAGCAAGAAACTCCGTCGTTACATGTAAATGTGTAATTATTACAGTTTTACTAACTTTTGATAGCTCTATTATTATAGTTCAATATGTCAAAGTACCGGTAATTAAGGACAAAAACATCCAATCCACCATTGTCCAAATTCTCACCATTGTCCAAGAAAGTCCATTATCATCTCTAAATACTTACGCGAAATTTTTTTTTAACTATATTTTTTTAATAAATCTGGTACCAACAGCGCAACATCCACTGGTCAGCGGCTAGTGTCGCCGCGGGCGGCAGATGACCGCAACATGATTTACGACAGGACACACTCGTGCATTTACATTCGTAAATGTGATCGGTGTAATTACGGCCTTGTTTTGGCCACGGGCGCTCAACTTACGCGATGGGAATCGGACAATCATTCTCTACTAATCTATTTCAAGGTGTCTCTTGGTTTTAATTTGGTAGGTATTTAAGTGTGGGAGAGCCAAACTTTGGTACGAATGGGTTCGACTGGAGTGGCCACGTAACCACGGCCTCAGAGAAAACCTACGTGAAACAACGCTGGCGTTGTGTTTCGTTGTTTGAGTGAGGTCCCTTCCCAATCTGTCTAGTTGCCGTTTTCCTAACAACCCTTAAATTCCTAACCCCCAATAGGCCGGCAACGCACTCGTAACGGCTCTGATATTTCGGGTGTCCATAGGCGGCTATTGCTTACCATGCAGTAATCCATATGCTCTTATACCGGGTGTTACCTTAAAAAAAAATTGATTTCTGTGTCATTTCACCCTTTACTATGTGTTAAGGTGAATCTTTCACTTACGCAATGGTGCTGATACTGGCTGAATGTGAACTTGGAATACCTAATGTAAGTTTTGTTGTTACAGATTATGGTGAATCGAATAGATGGCGGTAGAAATCGAAACCAGTGCCAAATAACTGGCAAATTGGATGCAGAAAGATTGGATGAAGAACCTACCTAAGATACATGAGGATACACAATCATGCAATTTTTTTTTTCCTTTCTTTTTAAAGTCTTAAAATTGTGTGTATTAAAAATCTTGTCTAACAAATTTTAAACCATCAACAGTTTGTATCTGAAAAGGTTTAAAAGGATCCCAATAAAGGAACCAATTTCATCTGGTATTGTTTGTCAAAAACTCGATTAGGTTCGGTGATAGAAAGATGTGTAAAAAACTATAGAAACTGTTTACTAAGATGAAATCAGAATGCCACCTCATTTTGTTTTGTCATGCAGGAATACGTATTCCTGGCAAATTAGTTGGTATGATCGTCTTTTGTTGTGACGAAAGAAAAAAATTATGATGAATATGTGAGTTTTGCGAAAAGGTGTCGACATATCTGTCGCACTTAGAGACATTTTTATGGTTACTTAAACTATTTCTTACTAATGATTTTGTATTGAAAACTATTGCTAAGAACTAGTTTAAGTAACCATTAAATTACTCTAAGTACGGCTGTAGGTCTATTAAGATTGGAAACTACATAAAAACATACATATTTTTTTTGTGTCTGAAACTTCTAGATCTAAATAAAACGAAATGACGATGTGCTATTCGTATTTTGCCAACTCTCAGCAGTTACACATGATTCTGAAATCAACAATTTTATTTTTTTCTACACACAACAGTTAGTTAAGTACCCAAACTAAAATAACCGAATCAACCATAAATTAAAGCAACGAAGTAATTAGAACTAACGTTGTACAAATAAACGCGCAGATAAAACCACAAGCAAAGATATAATCCGAACATGTTCCAAACTTAAATAAACTTTTTTCTGGCGCCCGTTTCGAAAAAAGAACGCTTTCGTTTATTTTCCCGCGCTGTCGATGAACGAGGCGTGACATTTGAAATTTTCGGTGTTGTCAGCACACAAAAAACATGGAAATAGAATAGTGTTGTTTAGTGTAATATTAATGCGTCTAACGGACCTCTTTTGTGTCGCTAGGGGATGTATCATTCACGTCATCGCTCATTGAAATGAATAGGTTAATGATATTAGAGCAAAAAGGATTAATAGTTTGTGGAGAAATTATTTTTTTCACAAGTTTTTAGGTTTCCGGGCGTTGATTTCCGATTGTGACTATCCTTTTGTTTTATTTTTTCGGTTTCCTTTATATTCATAACATCCTAAGGGTTTGCTTTCACATAGAAAGTTTCTAAAATACTGCCTTAGATTACACTTCAGTGTTCAAATCTATCTCTCTCGCAATTATATTGAAATAAATAATGTCATCTCCATAACACGCTTAATTTAATTCAGTAATAAGAACAAAATAAATATTTTCTGCCCTCGTCAACCACCGCTGGGTGTTTTATAGTGTCGTTACCAAACATTATGATTTAGTGATCACGAGTGTTCCGTTCAGGTGGCGTGTGCGCATCTGCCCCTGTTAATAACCCATTGTTTGATTGTGTTGCATATGCCTTCGGTTGGTGATTGGATTTTGTCTTTTAGGGGCGCTACGACCGTTATTATGTTTGTAGGGTTAAATATGAATCGGTTATTGTCATTTTTTTTTGTTTTAACAATGTCGTAACTGTGTTTGGAACGAAAGAGAGAGTGAGATGGCATCGGTGCTAAATAGATATAAGTGCTCAATTTTTGGTGACCACGGTTTATTTTTGAATTTGCTAGAAAACTTTTTAACAGGAGTCAGAAAAGAGAGGATGTTCATTGATAAAAGATAGAAAGAGATTTTAAAGGGTGGGAGTCATGCTTCAGCACGAACGAACTTCAGAACGATTCTGAAACAACCCTTAAATTTCTAACACCCAAAAGGCGAGCAACGCATTGCTAACACCCCTGGTGTTACGGGTGTCTATGGGTGGTGGCAATTGCTTACCATCAGTTGATCAGTCTGCTTGTTTACCCACTTATACCATAAAAAAAAACAACCAAAACCCAAACCAGACACATCTTACTTAATCATCACCCTATTCACCCATACAAAAGCATTTCAGCACAATTTACAGCAAACCAATTCAATTGGCGTGTTTCACAATAAATTACAGGTACAATATAAAAGCTTCATAAACCGCCCAACACTATGATATAGCTTTAAAAAGTAATTAAATGACTGGACTGCGTCTGCGACGGATGTCTAATGCGTTTAGTTCCACATTTGTCCGCAGGTCGCCACCGTCCACCTAGACTTGAACCAATCGCCTTTAATGAACTGCTTTATGACTTGAATCACGCGGTGGATGCCTGTTACACTGTAGTGTAAGGAAACAAAAGAGAGCAAGTGTATAAGTGTATCATTTTAGAAGGTTAATTTTCTGTTACAGATCCCGCTTTAGCAGTAAGTTGGACAGTCGATGATGAAAAATATCGCAGACAATTGCCGTTATTTGGGGAAGTTTCTCTTCAGTTGTCTCTGTCCCTCTTCAGTTCCGTTCTCTGTTGCGTTCTGGATATCACTGGTTGGTTGACAGTGTTGTATAATGATAATGATACTAGACCATTTCTTCAATATGAACATGCACTTTTTTGTTGCGGTAAAATGACTCCATGACTTCTCTCGCCTTAGGCGAGACGAGATTGAGTATCAGACTCTTACTGACTTAAAACCACCCGCTCCTCCTGCTCCATCTTTTCGACCAGAGGTAGCCCCGGTAACTCGCTAGGCAGTCCGCAGTCGCCGGATGAATATGCACTAACACCGACCTCTGTAGTTAAAATGTTACCAAATCTTATCGTATTTTGTTCCCCTACAATAAGATTAAATTTCCAGTTGCAATACGCTATATGTACGGTGTAACAATCATCCAACGCCAAACGCCATTACAACACACTTAAACGAAATCCAACTTTGAACCAACGACATTAAAGTTCAAATTACAAAAACTTTTACACATTTATGAAGACAATAATAGCTACCTAATTAGTTGAAGCGATGACATGAAATCCGCAATAGTAAAAAGTTTAATGTCTCTTATTTAATTGATACAGTAGTATCGGAAGGCGATGTGGCTAATGTTTCATAATCCTTTACCTTATAAGACAATATTTTATGACTGTTTCAGAAGCCTTCTTGTTTTAATTTCGAAAAAGGTAAAATTGCTACTGGTTTCCTGTCAATAGAGAAAAAGGAATTGAATTTTACAAGTTTTTGTATGTGTCCAATTTAATAATTACCTAATAATGACTGCACGGTTGGCACGGTGGCTGAGCAACTAGCTGCCGTGCAACGTGTAGAGGTTTTAATTCCCGCACGGAGCAACTCTTTGTGTGATCCACAAATTGTTGTTTCAGTTCTGGGTGTCATGTGCATGTAATTTTTATGTTTATAAAAACACCCACAACACAGGAGAAAACCCTAGCAAATTTTTATTGAAAATATATAGGTACACATTTCTTGTAGTTCATCTTTCGTAAAATAACAGTGGGTCTTACTTATAGTCAGTCAATTATAGGCAAATTCACGTTAGAAATTGGTAATATTCTTGGTAATACTATGTCCTAAATATCTGAGTAATAATATTAAAGAATTAAGTGTGCTCAACTACCCAAGCTTATTCAATAGAATGTGAATTTTCGGACACGAAAAGTAGGTCATTGTTGGCAGCACAAGTCCCCTATGGGCTTTCACTGATTAGACCATAACCTAGGACGATAGAAGTTAGTAACCCTATACCTAGACACCTACCTCAAGCAGATTTTCCTGGAATTTTGTGTGAAATACTTAGAACTATAAACAGCTTACTACGAGTCAAGTGGAGGGGTGAGTGACCTGTATTTTCCTTTTGTAATGCCGGAAAGCTAGGTGTTGTTAGAGCGTTAATTCTTTTAACCTATTTTACTTTTCTATGTGATTCCATAGGACGAGGAAGGAAAGGAACCCTAAAGTCACTTGTTCGAAATATGTACTGGGTTTAAGTTAGGTAATGTCAACTTTAAATCCCAAGTAGTCAGTCCGAATAACCAATATTTTTAATATAATAATAATGAGTTATTTCAGACGTTATCCAGAATTTCGGTAGTAATAAACTAATGTTAAACATAAACATCATATCAGAATATTCGAAGGCGATGTTATAATGAAAATACATACACATTTAATAGAATAACAAAATGACAAAAAAATATATTACACATACAAATTCTTAAAGAGTGATACACAGGAAAATACAAAAATTTCATTCTTCAAAAATCTGTAAATAGTCTTCTTTTGACGTGTAGTTATTTAGGTACTTTAAAAGTACGAGTCTGATGTCAATTAGGGCTAACAGTCATAATAATACACCTACATACTTACTTATTAATATTTTCATAACCCTTTGTACCACAAGGGCTGGTATAAAAGTCCTTGTAGCTAAGTCAGGTGTAAAGCATTAGAAAAACTCATTTTTATGTGCGTTGGTCTGCTCACGATTTTGGCGGGACACGGGTGTCGGGAGAGAGCGCGATCAATACGGGTCGACCCCCTCCTCTTCTTGCGACACCCCTTTCTCGTCCATAGCGCGCAGAAAAATGCCACTTAATACCGACAATTTTTTTTTTAATAGTCCTGATATTTTTTTATGTGTCTAGTTAGATATGTGCTTTGTTTTATTTTGGTCTTTGTCTTCGTGTGATAAGATTGAATTTGTTGTGGTATAATTGATTAAAGTCGCTTTTCAGAGGCTATGAGTGACGATATTCCCAATTTGATAGCATGTTTACTGGTGGAACGTTACTTTTATGAACGTTACTTTTATGTACTGTAAAGTTGTAGGTATGACTTTAAAAATTAAGAACGATATGTCCAATGTCGAATCCTTTTGTTGAAAATGATATATTAAAAGCTCAATTCTTCTTTTACTAGAAGTAATTCACTACCAGCCTAAAAAGTCATTTAAAACAAGAAAACTCTTCACAAGAAAGCATAACCGTCACAAAACCACGTGGGTTTCTATTTATTTTAAAATTGGAACACGTAAGCTCCGCCTACGTTGTGACAAATTCAACCAATAGGCAATGTCGCACGGCCTTCGCGACACTGTCGACCAATGGGAAACGTCGCGCGCACCCAATGACATCGTGGTGACATCGGGTAAGATTGTCCACGCCTTGGTCACGTGGTTCAGTTATGTACTGGTTCTCTTTGTACCTTAGAGAGGCGTTTGTGGGTTGGTTTTTTAGATGTGTGTAACAATTTTTTGGTGGTATTTGAGGGTTAGATGGGGTTTTGTGTTTGAAAGTAATTTAATGGAGATAAACTAGTACTTTTTTATTTGTTTTATGTATGTATTGTTTTTGTTACAATTAGGTATGTATCTAATTATGAATAATTATTAATCACCTAGATTTAAAAATAGTCCAAGTGATATCTATGATATACCTGGAAACAAATTAAATACTTTCAGGTATTCATAAGAGAAGTATAAATATACCTATTGCAAGTCGGGTTACAAGTTCGGATCCTTGTTCGGATCATGTTATTAAAAATAGACACACCAACTCAGCGCCATCTATGGATAAAAGGACGAACTATTTTACCTTGACGATGTGATGATTGTAACATATTAGGTACATTTTGTAGTCAGTTACGGTAGTAAGAATTATAATAATAATTAAAAATGGCCTAGAGTATCTACTTTTGAAAATTTTACCATTTAATAAAAAAATATCTCTTCACTTCACTAGTAACAATTTGTTATCATTTAACCAATCTATAAATCTATACCCAAATATACATATACATAGAGAAGCATTGATAAACAAACGCACAAAACACACAAATCCGCACAGGAAGTGGTAACAGCTCGAGGCGCGATTGAAACCGGAACTAGTGCCTCTCGCCCCTCGTAGTACCAAAAATAGTTTGCGATAAAATATTTGGAGATAGTATTTTGTGTTATATTTGTTTATTTATTCCAGTATCTATATTTACAAAGCTGAATTTTCTATTTGTTTTTTTTTTCAATTGCGGTATACCTTGACTAGGGGACGAGAGTGGACAAGGTTTCAATAACTCTTCTATGAAAGACCACTCTCGTCCCCCGAGGCCGAGTGTGGACCATGTTTAAGGGACGTGTTGACACCAATGAGCAAATTTTTTAAGAGTCGAGGGTCCGAGAGTGGAATAAATGCTACGTTTATGTCGCATGGTTAAATCGGGTCGATTAGTCATATAGGTACTCTGCTCGGTCGTCGACTCTAAACATCAAAAAACCTACCTCACTCCACTTACCACAAATGATTCCAACCACTCGCCTAAATTATTCAAAATCTACACAAAGCACGATACGGAGCCATGATTATTACGTATAATAAAAAAATAAACACCATCAATAAAGCCCCATGCAACCCCATACCCATAGGTAAACCATAAAAGTGTTGTCATGGTAATTATAAAAGTTTTTTTTTACTTTTTTCCATTTTATGTCTCCATGTCTTAATTAGAGGACACCGCGATTGGATTGTACTATAAATAGTCACCAATTATACTTGACCCGTTACTTCTTTAGGTGATTGATAAAATTGTTTGGTATAGAACTTACGGAGAGCTCAAAGTAAATTGGTTACGATGGCGTGAATAGATTTCGAAGAATTTTGTTGTTGATGTTTTAGTTTTTTGAGTTTGTCTTATTTGTAAAGGATTTTTTAATAATAAAATGTAAGAATACCTATAAGTAAGTATGTTTGGATTTTGATGTGTTTGTACAGATTTTCGATCCAGGTAAAATCCAGGAGTGTACCTACTATAAATTTTCATTCAATTCATCAAAAAGTACAAAGAGGAGATGCCGTAATGTGATTGTGCATTGTGACAAAACAAAACGGCTGCTCTGGCCAATGTTAATTATTAAAAGTAAAAAGGTTATAAGCACTCAGAAAGTGTAACATTAAATGTTGACAATTGGCAAAGTTTTTATAGTATAGGACTGCATGAAAATAAAAATAGTTTGTAACGTCCGGCTCTCCTCGTAAAATGCCGCACATTACGTTAAAGAGAAATTCAATTATGACATCTCTTTGTATTTGTTTCATGAATACCTATAATATGTTTTTTAGAAATAAGAAAATTGTACGTTGTGATTAAAATCTCATATCCGAAATTGAATCTAATTGGTCTGATGTTTGATACAGAAATAATTTAGAGCAGCTTGTAGAATAAAATTTCCTGCAGGTACCAATGTAAAATGTAGCCTCTATCTACCTAACCCTATAGGGAATAAAAGTCGCAAAAGTTATGTGTGATATATCTACATTAGAACCCGCTTTAAATATATCTATTACACCTGAACTTAGCCTGAAACAGGGCTCCTGAAATATTCAGAAGACAAGGGTTTAGTCTTCAGGGAAATACTTCCATCTTTTAGGTTTTAGACGTGTTACTAGGTAGGTAAGTATGGCCTAGTTTTTTTGAGGCAAAAGTTGGAGTCTGGCCATGTCTTATGTCTAATTATTAGACATGGTAATTGCAGCAGCGTTTTCCTTTTTCAAGTACTTACTACGTACTCAGTACTTACTTATGCATTTTTAAGTCTGTAATGTACCTCTATTAAGGTTTCTCCTAAGTAGGTATTAGATATATAGATATTGACTGCACGGTTGGCGCAGTGGCTGGGCAACGTGTAGCGGAATCCATTCCTATATGGAACAATTCTCTGTGTCATCCACAAATTGTTTTTTCGGGTCTGGGTGTCGTGTATATGTCAACTTGTATGTTTGTAAACGCACCCACGACATAGACATACCCACGTAAACTAATTAGATAATGATTCTTATTGGAATGATAAGTAAATTGGTATGTTATCTTTTGAATTAAGGTCATTTTAATAGTTTTTAGAGACGTGGACAAAATTCAACAACTGTTAAGTTTTGTTGAAATTATTAATCTCACAGAAATTTAATTTAAGTGAAATAGTTCATTCGCATTTCTGATAGATGTCGCTACACGTCTACTTAATTAATAACTTCCCGAACTAGTAACTAAGCATAATATTAATACTCAAAATTAGAGATTTATTTTTATTTATTTTTTTGTATACCTTTAAACGCTTGCGTTGTGTGAATGAGGTTAATGGAGGCTGAATTACCCCTCTTCCCAATCCCCGTTTTCCCAGCAACCTTTAAGTTCCCAACACCCAACGCCTCTGGGGTTTATTGCTTACCATCATGATCCGTCTGCTCGTTTACCAGCTTATAACATAATAAAAATTCCAATCAATCTGTCTTCTACCAACGTTATCCTATAGTCTTATATCCTTAGTAGGTAGGACCATATGCGCAGAATCTCACAATCATTCTAATAATACGACTTCACACCATCGTTCCCGAGCAAGTCATTTCATGCAAAATTAACGTGCCATCCTTATTTTTTGTCAACACTCCTTAAGGACATACCTTTATTTATTTTTTTAATAACGGTCCTTGATAGCTTTTGTATAGCCTCTCTTAAATTTTACAGCTAAAACGGGAATAAACAAACGAAATTGCACCTTATTTTGTGAAGAATAAAAGCGTTACGTGGAAATTTGTTGTGGATTACTGTTTATACAGGATGACGTTTGATTTTGAGGCATGTGTGTGTAGTGTTAGGGTTGGTTTTCCAATGTAATGGGTTGCCAATAAGGTAGAGGTGTCAAAAATCAGCAATGTCATCGCTTCGGAGATCCTGTAGGAAATTGGAGCGGAGTACAAAAGGATTTTTTACCCTACATATGTCACGTATGCGAGAATCGAACGTCTCTTCAAAATGACTTCTCTCCTTTTTTAAATTGATTCGAAAAAAGAATCGGTTCCAAAATTAATTTGAAGTAGGATGGCCAGTTGTCGGACCGTTTTATTAATAGTCTTACGAGAAAAAAAAAAAGATTTATTTAATTAATTCATTTAAAAAGTAAATAGGTATTATAATTCGATTTGTAAGTGATCAATCGTTTTGAATTCGAGTGTTGATTAAAATGAGGTAATTAACCTCGTTTTACAGATACTTATCGATTATAAATAAAACTGTAATTTAAAGACATTTGTCATGATTTACTTATTGGTAAGCTAAAGTTTTAAATGTCGTGGTGGCCCGGAGGTTTGAAATCGCCAACCCGTATTGAGCAAGCGTGGTGATTAATGCTCAAAACTTCTCCGTGCGAGAAGAGGCCTTTTGATGAGAAGCTGAAGTTTACATGTCCTGCTCAGTATTAAATTGTATCAAGTTATAAATGCTTACACAGTCAGTGCAAGGACATGTAGCCTCCTAACCAATAAGAATTCGCAAGTACTCATAGCTTGCCCAGGTCTAACAGAAAAAGTAACAACAATTTTACATACAAAAACTAACACACTCAGATAAAACACACAGCACAAACCCACAATGTCATTACGATCACAAACAGACACATCATTACCAACTTCTAGACGAGGAACATAGAACCAGTCAAAGAGACCGCAAACAAAAGGATCGTCTCATCAAATATCATGATATTACAGAAACATTCTTTTTGTGACAACGTACGACATTGGATGGACACTTGTAGCAATTAACAACGGTAATGATTGCGAGGTGCGAGCCGCTTGACATCAAAGGGACCGTGATGAGGTGGATTTTTTTATAGGATTCCGGATTGATTCTGTGAGAACCATTTTTCGGATTGAGGATGTGTATGTCGTTGTTAAAATTCTCTAATAGGTAAGGTTTTTTAATTGTGGGTGTGTTGGGAGATTTAATTTTGTTATGTGTAGTGTAAGAATTGATCTGACTGTTCCTCTTGAAGTTTCGGATTAGAATTACATTTGAAGATAAATTATTTATTTTCAGGTAAAAGATTACCGAGGCTCCGGCTCAAAGCAGGAGAAGGAATAGGGTGGTTTTTAGTCCGTAAGAGTCTGACACTCACTCTCGCCTTACCTAGGGCGGGAGAAGTCATAGGATGATTGATTCCCCGTCAAAAAAGAAAAAAATAATTAAAATATGTAGCTTTAATAGCACTGAATACAGCATAATGCGTATAGACAAGTGCACTTGACAACCACATAGTGTTTTTATTTCTTTAGCAACTACGTAGCTAAGTACTGCTAGGATTTCATCAAGTTCTTTTAATATTTTGGACACAACTTTTACGACATAAGCTCTTTACAGTCAGTATCATGCGACAGAGCTTAATCCTGTCAATTCAAGGACCTTCAAAACTCGAATTAATCAATTCAAAAAATAAGAAGTCCAGAGTTGATTGCACCAAATCACAAATCGCCGTTTAAATGCCACCCACGTACGTTCTAAATTAACCGTTTCAGATGCGCGGACGTCGGTGTCAGCTTGTCACTCTGTCACAGTTTAAAAGCATTAACCGGGACTTTCACCCGGTGTTGGGTGACCGGCTCTGTCGTATTTATACCTTTTTTTATTCCCCTCATATTAAATTTGGCGACTCCTTCGATTGTGATTCGTATGAGTTATTTTTGGTCACCGTGTAATCTAATCTTTAGTTTTATTTAATTTGTTTTAACGTCTACTTCTATTTTTAATCCAAAATCTTTCGTACGTACGTCCTTACGTACTATTTACAATAAGACTAATGAGTAGGCTATGTCCACGCCTATCTATTTGCCTGAAGAATAACCAACCTTTAAAAATAATTAGAACGATTTGAATGTTTCACTTAGGTTGTGTTTGCCAATCACACTGCGGTCAATCAATGGATCAGATAAATTCTTTAATTCCTGATATAGATAAGTTCGTGAGGCCATCGATTATCCTATGATACATACTAGATAACATAAAAATTTTATACATGTCTGAATCCATATTTTTGTAGCAACTCCCCTGAACCACTAATCGCAAATTAAAAATCATTAATCCAATCAACTTTCATCCAATTCTCGTCAAGCCCCACCTCTCGTACTAAATCAAAATAGTCCTTTTAATAACTTCTTAACATTTAACCTCGTACACTTTAAACCATTCGGCTACGTTCGGCCTTCGGTCACAAAGGTTGCGCCGGCGCCGGTCCTGCTGATCCGTTGAACTAAGCGCCCTCCCCCGCTGTCAAGATCGCTATATACAGCGTGTAGGCATGTCAATCTTTTCTTTCCTTTATTTTTTTAAACACGCTGTTATTTAAGTGGCTCATAGAATTCTTTTTAGCGCCTCGAGATTGTTATCTGTGTGTGTGTTTTTTAGTTGTTAGTTGTGGCTTGGTTTGTGTAATTTGTGTTTCTGGTCTATTATAATTATAATCAAAAGTTGCTGTATAAGTCTTCTATTGCTTGGATGCCAATGCTTGATATTTGTTTTTAGCTAAAGTCTTTAAAATAGTAGATATTTTGTTATTGTCTTTTAAACTACCTAAAAATATGTTATAGAGTTTAAATGAAAATCACGGTTTAGTCACGTATTATCAATGGCAAAACTTACTCTACTAGTCTCTTAGTCACAGAGGGACTCTTCATCATGAGCAGCGTGCGCAGATGCGGCCATGTCACGTCGCGCAGCCTACTAGTAAAGTTATTATAAAGTCATAGTTTAACTGTATAATGTATTGGCATAAGCTGTAAAATTATGCATGTTTTTCTAAATAATAAATAAATAGTTATTATACTACACCTTAATTCCACATCGATATTAGAACACCCTCTACAGCCCTCTAGGTATCAATACTTCATAATCCCATATTCTGCTCACACCGTTTTTGTTCGTGATGAAGAAATACCATTGTTTGTGGTCCACACCGATTAGTTATGGGTGACACGGGACTCGAATGTATTGGATAATCGATTCAACTTATAATCGTTCCGATCCTAATCGATTACCTTTTTGTGAACGGCCGGTGCCTTTGTGTTCTTTTTTTAAAAGCAATTATGAAAGTAAAAATGCTTTG
Organism: Spodoptera frugiperda; assembly: GCF_023101765.2. Taxonomy (NCBI): domain Eukaryota; kingdom Metazoa; phylum Arthropoda; class Insecta; order Lepidoptera; family Noctuidae; genus Spodoptera; species Spodoptera frugiperda. The sequence continues at coordinate 10,717,431 of NC_064214.1, read as the reverse complement.
TCCTTCTGTGAGGTATTTTAAGTGTTTCCATTTGTGATATTGATGTTTTTAAGTTTTGTTGCCGGGGTTTTGCAAATTGGGTTTGGGAGTAAATATCAATTTTGCAGTAGCAGGGACGGGTTATGTTGATTGTATTTGGTACTTTTCATATTATGATATTTCGTGTATTTTAACCTCTTGTTTGCCGTGTCTCACGTAGATCTGCGTTCGGGTATACCACGGATTAACGAATCTCTGACTTAAATTAAAATAAAACATGTGACAGTTTTTTTTTTCTAATTGGTTATCCCTTTTTCACTAAACACCTAAACTACACTATTGAACAAACTATTATAAAACATTTCCCATTCATGTAAGTTATTGTTTTGACAAAAAAACCAAGACTGTTTCTCATTCAGTGGTGCCATGCCCATGAGGACAAGAGTTTAAGCTCCCAAAGATAATTAGCTGTAACTCGGATAAACATAAATCATGGTGGCTGGACGAAAAATCGTAATTCTCAAAAACGGGCGTCCGGAAATTATTTGGAAAACAAAGCGCTGGTTGACCACGCCCGCGCCGCCTTGGGTGCGTGTGCGCATACTGTTCCCACGTTTAAATAGAGCGAGCAAACTTGCTGAAAGTGTGAGACTGTCTTTTTAAAATATTATTTCTATAATAAGAAATGAATTAAAGAAACGGTAATGATATAATATTTGTAAAAAAATCTAGTGACATTTTGTTAGGAATAGTTTCTGCGTGACGGGATAGATGGCGTTACGTGTTGCTAGATAAGTATTGATTGATTTGAGGATAGTCGATAACTTTGTTTTAATATAAATTAATGTTTACATTGCGAGCTTCAAGTTTATGGTGTTTTAGATAAAGTGAAATGTGTGATAAAATTAGGTTTTTTTTTAAAAAAAAGCAACGTCACGCCTTTTATCCCCGAAGGGGTAGGCAGAGATGCTCATTACGACACATAATGCCGCTATACAATGTACACCCACTTTTCACCATTTGTGTTATAAGTCCCATGTAATAGGGGGTGATTCCAAGTTTTTTTTTTTACTATCAATTAACCACACACTTTCTCTATCTATATTGTACATACATCTAGACCAACGAAGCGACATTTTCAAAGAACTACTGACACAATTAACCATGTCCTCAAAACCCTAACAAACATGGCCACCATACCAGGGAGTCTGTATAACGCGATGGGCGTCACACAAGCTGCTCCACCGATTATTAAGTCTCATGCGCCGTTTCTTTTTTTTAATTTAACGGCCTCTTTTGACATTAGCAGGACTGTCCGCTTCAAACTAATTAGTACTTATGCCGTAAGTAATTTAGAACTTTATGACATTCTTAATAAAGATTTTAATTGAATTTGAATATTGATTTGGATTTTTCGGTATGTAAGTGATGTCACCACTTTTTGTTTATAGAATGGTATGGTAATGATACAATGTCTGGTAATTATATATAATCTGGATATTCGAAGATCCCGATCCTTTGGTATATAAATCGACGAGCATCATCATCATCACGCCTTTTATCCCCGAAGGAGTAAGGAAAGGTGCACATTATGCCACGTAATGCCACTGTACAATGTACACCCACTTTTGTAAGTCCCACATTTCTAGACTCCGTGCTACTACTGAGAAATTTTGGAAAAACCGAAAAACCTCCGGTTATATTTTGCCCGACTCGGGAATCGAACATGAAACCCCTTGTCCGGCAGTTGCACTTGCAAACAATAGGGTAGTTATTAATTTCTATGATTTTCTTTTCAAAGGGCTAAGATCTATCATTATTACTAATCTTATTTGTGTCACATCAGCTTCCTTCGGTACAAGATTGAGTTATACAGAACAACCTTTTTATTTTTATTTTCATTCCATCACCATACACCATAGTAAGTACCTCATAATAAGACCTCTTTCAAAGATGGCGCTGGACTAAGTACATTTAATCACAAACCCCCGCCGCGCTCGTCAACCAGCGTTAGACACAGGAAGTCTGACCGATCGAACGTTCGATCATCGTTCGAAAACCAAAATTATAAATATGGAACACTTACCGGCGGACGTAAAACATTTATTCCTCTAATACGTCGTTATCAAGTGCCGCTATATTTGGATGAGTTGTCGTGCGCTTACGCATGATGTAGAGGGACTGGATGTGGCTTGTAACTGCTGTGTTTAATTAAAAAATATTACGGTTTAATTACGTACTTTAATGGAGAAAAGCTTTATTAGTTTCGAGTCACAGAGGGACTCCTCATCATGAGCAGCGTGCGCAGACGTGGCGACGTCTCGCACTTTACTCTACTCGAGCTTTTCTCCATTATTGTACGTGAGTAAACCGTGATTTTTTAGTTAATTTAGTATGTCTCACGATAGTTGTTATAAAATTACTGCTATGTTTATTAATATGTTATGATCACACAAGATATTATGTTTATGATGACTAGAAGTTATGAAGAACATGGTTAAACACCAGGAATTATACTCTGAGTGACACTTCGGAAATCAAAAAAGAGCCAACCTCTTTCAGAAATTTCAAACAATAAGCAGCTCCGGATCAGCCTTACTGGCCCCCATCTTTAATTCAACACTTAACCCTTAAACTTCATCACCAGCTGGCATACATCCATTGGCAAGCAAGCCCTCAAAGCACACAAACAAAACTGTCACATCTAGCAACTATAGATCTAATCACAAGCACGAGTGCGGTTGCGCGCTCGCATATTTATTTATTTTTACCGAAATAGACCGAACGGTCGTCGAGTACGTCCGATTTATAGAATGCCGTGAGCAATTTCACTGGAATCCGAAGCGTGGTTTATGTCTTAATGTAGTCGTTGAAACTGTTACATGGATGCGGAGTTTTCGTTGGAAAAATACCTGCGGTGTGAGAGGGTTAAGCGTCTGTTGAAGAGACTTTTGGGAAACTGTTTCTGGGAGTAGTTTGTTGGTGTTCTTGTGTAGGTATGGTCTGGTGGTTGTTAATTGTCGTTTACTTAGTTTGTTTATTAATCATATTTTTATAGTTATATATTGGTAAGTTTTAGTGTGTAACAGTCCTGATGAATATCAGGACCGTTACACTGAAATATAAGGAAAAAAGTGATTTACAAAAACGAACATTTTGACTGTCGATATTAAAACGACGTTTTTGTTGTATGAATGAGTTTACCGGAGGTCCAATTACCCCTCTTCCTAATTCCCGATTCCCCAAAGACACTTAAACTACTTCTAAACCCCTAAAGGTCGGCAACGCACTTTTGCGGCACACTTGGGCGGCAGCTATTGCTTACCATCAGGGGATCCGCCTGCTCGTATATCATAAAAAAAAACACTGAAAATATGACTCAAAATCCCCAACTCCTTACAACAACCATACCTAATCATAACACTACAGCACAAAGTGTACTCCGATCACCCGCCAGCTTACCATGTAGGTCACACTTCCGTGTATAAAATAAATTCGATCTAAAAGCGATCGTTCGATAGATTTATGCCCAGTTAATTCGGCTAGATCGAACTTATAGAGTGGTTTATGATCGCAGTTGTTTTCCTTAGCAAGCTGGTTAGATGCGTCAGCGAGAAAGGAATTGTTCAATTAATACGTTGGATGTGGTTATGCAATGGGTTCGAGATTGTTATGAATGTGATGCATGCGAAAAATAGGAAAAATAGGAGCTAAAGTTTTGATTCTACCAATGATGTTAATGGAATGGGGTGATATTGTAATGAGTTTTGGATTATACATTAAACACACACACACACACACAACGTCACGCCTTTTATCCCCGAAGGGGTAGGCAGAGGTGCACATTACGGCACGTAATGCCGCTATACAATGTACACCCACTTTTCACCATTTGTGTTATAAGTCCCATGTAATAGGGGGTGAGCCTATTGCCATATCCTGGACACAATTCCAGACTCCGTGCTACTACCGAGAAATTTTTCGAAAATCCGAAAAAAGCCCAGTAATACTTTGCCCGACCCGGGAATCGAACCCGAGACCCCTTGTTCGGCAGTCGCATTTGCGACCACTCGACCAACGAGGCAGTCAATTATACATTAAACTTTTGTGGTTATCATGTTCAGTTATAAATGCGAAGTATTGCTGGGTCTTTTTCGGATTTTCAAAAATTTCTCAGTAGGTACACGGAGTCTGAAAATGTGCAAATGCAAATATAACTTGGTTCTTTACAGTTACAACATAAATTGTGAAAAGTGGGTGTACATTGTGCAGTGGCTTTACGGGCCATAATGTGCACCTCTGCCTACCCCTTCAGAGATAAAAGGCGTGATGCTATAAAAAATAAATACTTATACTCGTGGTCAGGCGATTAATTTCCCAGTAAATTAATCTGATTTTTATTTCGTGCCTTGTCCGGGTTTGGAGACTCCTTGTTGTTTAGAATTTAGGAACTTACAAACGTTTCGGTAATCTAATCTTTTTATTCGTAATCATAGTACTTAATGGTTAGAATTGTTTTAATGGGATATGGTACAATTGTGCATCACAACGTCCAGTTAGTTATGGTGGTAGCGACAAGATCGCTGCTCGGTAGTCACTTGTTTTGTTAGAGACTTATAGCGCACCATGTTGTACAGGGATGAGTAATGGTCATTGTGACGTCACGGAAACATAGACTTAATCACCACGTAGTGTAATACGAAAATTGAAAATAATTGTTTGTATGAAGGTGGTAAGTGTAGCTATACTGAAATCTATTGACACAGTATGGCATGGGTATTGGGTAATGAGGCATACGCTCCCCTTATTTAAAATTATATTATTAATGTCAAGCGAAAATTTACTACTAACCTTCTATTTATAGTACAATCTGGTCTTTTTTTTTTGAGTGGGGAAAATCATCCAATGACTTTTCTCGCCTTGAGCGAGACGAGAGGAAGTGTCAGACTCTTACTGACTAAACACCACCCTGTTCCTACTCCTGCTTTTCGAACCGGAGCCCCGGTAAACCGGCTATGTAGCCGCAGCTTCGATAGTATCTGGTCTGCTCTTGATCTATTGAAATGAACTACCAATTTTCATAGAAAACTCATATGATCTTAGAACTGTTAAAAAATAGAGTAACGCTAAGGTAGTGACGATCATTTCAGGACAATTTTAAACTAAAATGTTTTTTCTTCGTTTTCTCTTCGGAGCATAACAGGAATATAATATTCACGGCCAAAGCATGTCTCGAAGCCATTTGTTTGCGAACATATTTCCGACAGACCGAGTCATTATCGATAAGAACTTGTCGCTAATAATTGTCACAGCACTATTGTTGTTAGACTTCATTTGCATGCTAAGATAATTACGCAAATTATGCTAATTTACTTCTACTGTACCATATTTTTAACAACACATACCAAACCCTTATTCCTCAGACAATAAAGTTTAGTTTACTCAATCCTATGTGCAAACATAAGGTGGTTCTTAACAGTGACAATCCTTTTCAAAACGATTCTATAGTTGTGTGAATTTAAACCTTTTGTAGTCTTTTATAGGGTTGATAATGTCTATGGCAATTGCTCATGGCCTTTAGCTGAAATATTAAAATGATGTCAAATAGAAATTACCATAGTAATTGTTAGTAAGGACACGGTGGAGAAAGATGGTAAACATGCAAGGTCAAACTTTGAACCCAAGTAACATGTTTATGGAAAATAATTTCTTTTTAAAGTTAATTCTCTTTTATTAATGTCAAGTACTTTTGTTGAATATTTAATACGAGGTTAAATAAAGTATGTTTAGGACGTTACATCATTAACTGCGAATAGCAGTTTATGGACTACTCTATCAACACATAGACTATGCCGCCTCGCCATTTTTTTATGATATAAGCGGGTAAACGAGCAGATGAAATAGTAAGCAAGCGCTGCCGCCCATGGACAGCCGTAATACCAGAGTCGTTGCAAGTGTGTTGCAAGTGTGTTGTCCGTCTTTTGGGGGTTAGGAATTTAAGGGTTGTTGGGGAATCTGGGATTGGGAAGGAGATAACTGGCCTCCGGTAACCTCAACCACACAACGTTAGCGTTGTTTCACGTCGGTTCTCTGTAAGGACGTAGTATCACTGCGGTCGGCACCCATAGTAGATCTCAATAGAGTTGTTGCGTACTTGGTAGTTCGGGACGCGTCTCTTTTGGGTGATTTTCTTTTTAGTGAGGTGAGATTTTTACAAAAGATTCCTATGATCGAATTGACAGTTTTCCTTAATGCCTTAAAAAAGCTTCTCCAATAATTCAGAAAATTATAGGCGTAATAATATTGGCGTAAATTATATATTCAATGTAATACATTACAATTTTACTTAAAAACTACATGTGTGGTCAAGAAATAAATCATTTTTATTTAACGGAACATCACTAATTGGAAAATTAATTAATATTTGCTAATGATAGGCATAGTTAGCAAACGAAAACCAAGATTTGCATTTTTATCTTAATACGAGAAAGTAAATTGGATACCGTGGATTTATTTGCACAAAAATAATTTGAGTGCACGGTTGGTGCGGTGCGCGGCAGCGGATTCGATTCCCGCGCGGAGCATGAACTTGTATGTTTGTAAATGCACCCACGACACAGGACAAAATTCTAGAGTGGACTAACGTCTTTTTTATTTCACAATTAGCTAACTAAATACTCATATACTGAACACCGTGCATCTGATCATCAATATATCTAAACGTTCCATTTTGCAGATGAACTTTAATAAACAAATAAATACTTTTTTTTATTTTTAGTTATTTTTAATTTCATAAGATGATATTTCAAATTTTATCGATAAGTACAATATATTATACAAACAGACAATATAGACAATGATTTTACACATAAATAGTGTTCTATAAAAATTATGAATGATCATAAAGACAAAAGCTGTAATCAACACCATATTTTCATAAAAATTGTCGAAACAAACATTAATTTCAATAATTTAATTATATACAAACTTGTCCTAAGTCATATTTGTCAGAGTTTAATTAAAATTCAAGCATTTTACCTCAAAATATTAAAATATGAGTAATTACCAATATTTCACTGTTCTAACGTCCGCCCCATACAAGACTGACGAAAATATGTGACGAAAAAAAATAAAACCTACAATGTAGGAACATCGATAATCAGTCTTGTTTTATAAAAGATAAGGTTTAAAATCGAATGGGAGGTGAATCTAAACATAAGGTTGCCCACAGACGATCAGTTTTTATCAAAACACGCCCAGTGGACGGTAGACGAAGCAAAATTAAGGCTTTTCGTTAACTGTCACACTAGAAAGTTGTAATTAATTTTTATATTCTGAGACAATCTTTTTTATTTTTTAATGGCAAAAGAATATCGCTTTATAGAAACATGTTATTATATAGAAAAAAATGGGTGATTATAGTGTGACTATTGTTTTTTATTTAAGGGTAAAAAATGTGGTGTCTCTTTGGAGACCAAGATTGAGAATAAACTTGTTGTAAAGCTACAGAAAATTGATAAAAATTACAATAAAATGATTATTGCAAATTTTGCTTTTTGAGTATGTCATAAAGGCTTTTTATTCAGATTTTACTTATAATTTTTATATACTGGACTCTTAGCTTCTTCCAGAGGCACCCTGAAGCCAAAGATCCCCCCTGAAGTGATTTTATTAAATGCTAACTAACTACATACATACATAACTTCACGCCTGTCTCCCATGGGCAAGGCAAAGACAATGGACCGCCAATTGCTACGACTCTTACATACTTATTTCGCTTCATCAACAGTCATCAGTCAAATGCTTGATACCTTAAAACGATTGTACTTTAGTTAGTGCGTATAAACAGTTGGTTACTTGCCATAAAAAAATCTTCTCATAACCAATTTAAGTTCACAACAAGAACAACGCCCATATTTAATCCAATCTCAATGAAAAAACGACAAAACATTATCTACACCTTGTATCCGACACTGTCACCCAAGGCTAACCCTTCATATTTCAGCCTAAAGTCAATTTAATTTAGCTTTGCAGACAAAAAAGGATGAAAAGCGACCCGGGCCCATAACATGTCTCCGCCTCTGTTTCCAGAGAATTCTATAAGGCCAGTGAATTTATTAACATTCGGGACCTCGGTCCTATTATAAAAGTTTGCCATTGGCTACATTCTGTCGCGCTCGAGTTTCGACATACTTTTTTGTGTGTTCCAATTTTTTATGTTTAAAAATTGGACTGTTTGTTAATTTGTTGTACGAGTTTTTGGTTATTAGTTGTGTGGACGATTTGTGTCGCAAAATTAATTTACGTCCAATAAATACAGATTTCTTAATAGATTTTTTTTTAATGAAATAATCCGGTAAACGAGCAGATGGATCACCAAGCAATTGGTACGATCACCACGGTTAGCAATTGCCGCCGCTCATGGACATCCGAAACACCAAAGTGTACAAGTGCGTTGCCAGCCTTATGGGGGTTAGGAATTTAAGGGTTGTTGGAGAATTTGGGATTCGGAAAATTGGGAAGGGGGTGATTGGGCCTCCGGTAACCTTACTTCTACAACGCAAGCGTTAGTTCACGTCGGTTTTCTGTGAAATCACTTCGGTCGAGCCGACCCATTCGTGCCGAAGTATGGCTCTCCCACACTTAACATCCATCCTGTAGTCTCGGTCATTTGTTATGATAAACACTTCTGACAGGATTTTAGCGATCACTTCCTCTCTATCTATTCTCGAAACCTTGTTTATATCTGTCCAATCGCCATCTGCCTTCCTTTGATCTTTGATTACTAAAAAAACATTATTACGAATGCCGATTGCGACATCCCTTTCTAGCTTTGGCTGCTTTTCAACTTGAACTGTTATTCTTACATTTCCAGACTCTATTCCATAACTAAATTGAACGTCACCGGATATAACGTCACGTCGGTACACAATGTTTTTGAAATTCGAACGTCCAGCAATTGGTGTTTATAATGCCGGCACGCGCGTTCTGTCGCACGGGTGGGACAATGTTGCCAGCACTCAAAATAGATATCCTACCAGCGAACGGATGCGGTTGCCAGTGCAAAATTTGTAATATAGGTAAACATTGTTTGGAATTGTTATTGTTTATCTGTGGAATGGTGTTCTGAGAATTAGAATTTTTGTGGCGGTAAATAATTTTTCTCTTTATGTTTTAAATTTAAAGGTTTTTCTTTGTGGTGCTTTATGACTTATTCCTGTTATTTTACAGTATAACAGTACTGGTTAATGTCACTTCGTAGTTCATAGATTTCAAGGATTTGTCTAACACTTCTTCAGAGATGAAATAAAATAGTTTTTCGAGGAAACTGTTCCATTTTAAACGCTTGTGAATGTGTATGTATGCATGAACCTTCAAACACTCTTGAAACTTCAAACAACATTTCTTTATTCTAATTACTATTAGATCAATCACTCCAAAAGACGTCCATAGAACAAAATCCAAAACGTAAATACAATTTCGAAAACACAAAAGCTATTAATTGTGAGAATCCGAAGACACTCAATCAAAATCTTTAAAACATTTGTCAAAACAGATACATATCTATAAAAAACATAATATTTCGAAATAAATCTCGATATAACTCATAAAACTTTACTATCGGGGGTCAATCTTAAGGTCAGAAAACAATGGTTTTGTTCGTCGGTCAGATGAAAAATGTTTTAAGTCCCCATGGCAATAATTATATGTAATTGCTTGTAGTGACATCTGTCTTCATTATATGCAAACGAGCAATCGTGTGGTAATTAGTGATGCCGCTTATTACTTAATAGCTGAAGATGCTGTTGCTGTGTATGATGCCTTTATGGTTTAAAGGTTGCGTGAAGACAAGTGGTAAGGTTTTGAGATTTATCATCATCAGCATGTTCTCGTCCACTGCTGGCACAGGCTTCTCCAATGACACGCTACTGAGCACAATCTTCAGCTCTACGCATCCAACCACTACCAGTAACCTAGCAGATATTGTCACTTCACCTAGCTGGAGGGTGCCACGCTTCACGTATACTACGTTTGTCTAGGTTTTGAGATTGGTTCAAAAGTGGTTAAAATCTCTAAATAAACAGATTCACAATGTCTGCTAACAGTGTACCAAAGTCAAACTCAAACTCAAATCATCTATTGCATTCATGGGTATGCATAGATATTATATTAGTAAATTTTTTTCAACATGAAATCTTATAATAAAGTCTTTAATGCTTTAAATATTATGTCTCTTCATCGTCAGCCGCATCTGCACACGCTGCTCTTGAAGAGGAATCTCTCTATGGCTCAAAACTATTAGAGCTTTTCTCAGTACCTATATTTACGTGTGTAGACCGTTATTTTTAGCTAATTTGGTATGTCTCCCTATACTTATTATAAAAAATATATCCAATAGGGATATAAACTATTTATTGCATAAATGTCTTCTTCACTAACATAATTAAGTTCATATTCGTTCAGCAGTCTCTATAATGATATCATATTCAGTTCCCATAATAATAAAATGAACGTTATTAATTTATTAACTGATCAATTAACACATTAAAGGCCATGAAAATGCGCGCTCATTATAATAATTACGGCTTATTGGCAAACATTGATTTGTAATTTGCATATAATCTGCACTTTTATACCGCCAACGCAAAATTAACTTTATTCTTTACTAGCTAAAGTTATAAATTGCTTTGTACTGAGTAAAGTGATATGTAAATGTCACATTGTACTATGGTACTTGATAACTACCATGAAAATGTATTAGTAACGGTCTGCCTGTCATGATTGCTATCGAAATTCGCCACAGAATGTCTCAAGTTTTGATATTTTATAGGTTTTGCTGTATTATGCTTGTTATGTCAACATAATATGATAATTGATTGGTCATTACTTCGGGTTAACGCAACGTGTTAGGTGGGCGTGCTAATTTACAAGTTTGCTAACAAAAGCCACAAAAGACAGATTTTATTTCGTAATAGAACCTAACAGTGATATTTTATAAACTATTTTTAGTAACACATTATTCATGATATTTTATTCATCTTGCTTTAGAATGATGTAATCTTATTGTCTTAAGGACAATTGGGTACAATTTTAAATTTCATGCCACTACTGATAACCAAAAATCCTCATGAACTGTACCCAATCCAAGATCTCATGTTTTAGGGTGCTTTTCCACCAGATATGTGCTATGTAGCTATGCTACGAAAATAGCTATGGTGTGAAACTATGTGACCATTTCCAATGACACTAAGCTATCTAGCTGTGCGAGGGAGTTGTGCAGTTCGAGTATGAGATGTATCGATAGTAGGGAAGCCATCCATAGCACATATCCATAGCTTGCAATTTTCCGTATAAAAACATAGACTACCTCATAACGTTTTCACCAGTGCTAAGCTATGTGTACCAATGAATATGATTTGTGGAAGCCAAACGCATCCACAGCAACGTAGCATAGCGCATCTCTGGTAGAAAAGCGCCCTTATAGTCATTCTACGCACTTGTGACTCGACCAAACAATATTAAGACGTTTCCCGCGGTACGTCAACAAATTGTTATATGAGATCGTCCATTGTTTCACATTTATCTATTCTACCATCAGCCGGTAGCTTTGTGTTCCGTCTGCTACTAATTCATATGATATTTACGTTAACTGTACCTATGATGTTGGACAATGGACAGTTTTGTTTAGTAGGTACAGAGGCGGACTTAGTGTGACTGGGGCTTAGCTGACACCTTCTCGGGGCCCAGATATCAACAAGTCTTGTTTTTTCCATATTTAGTAAGTCTATGACTTGATAAAAGACAGGCATTTGCTAGATGCAAGTCACTTCGCGTAAGCTAATCTTGAAGTCATTGGGGTATACCTATGTTTAGCAATGGACGTCTTATGTCTGATATAAATAATTGGTTGATCTGTGAGATGGCTCGAAAATCAGGTCTCTAAAAAAACTTCGTAAGTTAGAGAATGGTTGGTAATATTCAGTTAAAAGTCAGTTCAATACAGAGCAACAACCATATTATTTACCATAAGTTTATTATTTTTATAAACCTAAGAGCTTCTTGCCTTAAAACAAAATGCATTCTCCCAATCTCGAACTCAAGATCAAGCTAAAATTTTTAATCATCCATACTGGCATTACTAAAAACGCGAAGCTAATTAACTTGGAGGGCTCTTAATTAGTCCCTATTGTAAAATGACAGGCAAACCGACAATTTGGTACAACCCTACAATTTTATACACACGGACTGTACGAATGGCAAACTGCTCAAAGAAACGTGATGTTTAAATTAACTACATAGGTATTTACTTTGAGCTATTTTGGTTGTAGGTACATAGCATAGTTATTACTAGTATTTGTTAGCAAATTAAGAAAAGTTGAGTTCGGTCCATGCCAGCTTATGTGCATTTTGGTTGTCAAAATTCGGTAGTTTTTTTTAAGGGGGGGAAATCGTCCAATAGCTTCTCCCGCGTTGGGTAAGGCGGGAAGGAGTGCCAAAATCTTACTGACTAAAAACCACCCTACCTTCTCCTGCTTTGAGCCGGAGCCCCGGTAACCTTTTACGTTGTCCGCAGCTCCGGATAGGTTGTAGCTACAAACCTCATGGTAATTGCAACAAAACATTTGATTTTTGAACATGAATTAACTGCGCCTTTAACTCAAACTACAAGCCTTGCAAAAACAAAACCCTAAACAACTTATTCCTATTCACAACAAACCCAACCATTTATTAAACCAAACAAATCGCTCAGAAATTCCAAAACATTTTTATTTTTTTTAATAAAACTTGCCCGTAACTAATTATCGCCAATATTTCATTGGCCACCAATTGTTGGACGATCGATCAGCCAACATGTCCAACTAATGTTCGGGATACAAATCAAAATAAATTTTTAAAAAACGTTTAACTAAATCATCGTTTCTTTTCGAAAACTGTTTCGTTTTGGATAATTATAGGTTTCTAACCATTCTGGTTGTCTTGGGGATCCCGAGAACTAATCAACATGAGGACTGTGTCTCCCTTTGACCATATAAAATCACTATAAAGTTTTATAAGCCGACTGTGGGACTGATTTTTTTTTCTGATGGTACTGGAAGACGGTCTCTTGATAACAATTTTTTGTCGGCTTGCAAAACAAGCATGTATTTTGAGTGTAAGGTAGACTTTAAGATTGAGTTATCAAAAATAGTTGACCTGTTTGATTATTGTGATATTATATCTATTATATAAAAATAAGTCGGGTTTTCCTTCCTGACGCTATAACTCCAGAACGCACGAACCGATTTCCACGGTTTTGCATTCGTTGGGCTCGGGCTCGGGCTCCGTAAGGTTTATAGCAAAGAAAATTCAGTTCATTCAAATTCAATTCAGAAAAATCATTGGTGGCGAAGCGGAGTTCGCTGGGTTTGCTAGTTTTCTATATAAATGGTTGTCTTATGACTATTGTCTAATATGAACCTTTTTAATTTTTCAGAAAGAACAACAAAATTTCGTCTTCACCGACTATGGGTTCAATGGAGACTGATTGACTGATATACTGAGTAACTGATATATTTATTACCCATACTGAGTAACTGATAAATACTGAGTAACTGATATATTTATCAGTTACTCAGTATGTAAGAAGATTTAGTATTCTAAATCCTCTCCTTCACTTCTACATGTCACATTATGCTTGAAACGACCATCTACGAGTATCCACGTTCAATAACTTACGCAATCCATAAACGTCCCTTAATACCTTGAACTAACTTCCTATCTACCTATATCCAAACATCTGTTTACTTACTAAACTAGGTCACTTCCTAGCTCCTCTGATCCACTTCTCCGCGCTCAAACGCTACATAAATAAATTGTTTTGACAGCTACACTTTCATGTACAGATAGCGACAATATCATAAACATGTGTAAAGTGCTCTCGTATTTATACGCAGCCAACTTCATTTGCATTCTCGTCGCCATCTAAAGCACTTAGCGTAAAGATACGGACAGACGTGACGCGCTGACATGCATCAATCTTGTCACGTGAACCGATAATTATGTTGCCAAGTGTACTTTTTATATGTCGTACGTTTTTGTGCACCCTATTTTAATTAGCTTAGGGTTGGTTTTCCTATAAAGTTTCGTTTTGGGATTTCTAGATCGGTTTGTGTTTTAGTGACTGATAATATTTTGTTAAGTTATGACATTTCTTCTTGCTGTTTAATTAGTAACTTTATTTACTTAGTAGGTAAGTTGTTTTTCCGTTGGCACAGTTACCAATCTATCTGAGGCGACATTCTCACCTTACCGTATTTGATAATATTAATTTCGCAAATAATAATAATTTGGCTCACGATTTGAAAGTAGGTAATGTAGGAAAACTCCTCTCATTTATGGCTTTGACCCAAATAATGAGGTTCTTCGATAAAACGATACTTATTTTATTACATTAGAAACAGTTATAATGAATGAGGAAACTGATAGTGTCGCAGTATCTATAAAACATTTTGTGTTAAGTACTATTTAGAGCACTGTCGCAATGTCGCATGTCTCAATATTATATTCTTGATACTTGATATTTTGATGAAAAATACACCAGCAGTACTTTTAAGAATAGTAGTGCTTAAATCACACTTAATAAAATAAACGTGAGTTTGTTTGGTTGGATGTTTGTCCGTCAATCACGCTGAAACTACTGAACGGATTTTGATTAAAAATTTGCTGATTTGGGTGATAGGACACTATATTTTATCCCATGGAAATGAACACGAAACCGCTGGCAAAAGCTAGTACATTATAAAATTCCTCATAGTATGTACGTACTATATGCATGATCGACTTAACATTAAAGTTTACAACTCTTTTAATGCTAATGCACTTTTATTGTTTTTGTTTTCATCAAAAAACAGGTAATAGGTGTCGGCTTTACATTATCATGTTTCGGTATGAACAAGACAAGCTGATAACAAAATAACATAAGACATCTGAAGCTTACATTAATTAACCGCATAAACAACTTATCACCAATTAACACGAAAAAATATCGATAAAAGAATACAAGAAACCATTTAAAAAGTATCAAGATGTATCGAAGTGCTGTCAGATTCTATCGATACATCGTCACAGGTCGTCAGAGCGACACAATTAGTGCGACGTTGACTTACTTACAACGATAGAACGTTCACACGAACAACCATAAACTTGATAAGTCCACACGCAAACTGTCGATAGTCGATAAAACGTCCTGAATTATATCGACATGCTGTCAGCCCGTCCTTATTTGCATTTAATTACGTGTTTTTATTTAGATAAAATGTAATGGATACTACTTTATTATATGGGAACTGTTAGTGTCGTGCGTCTGTTGCAGGGATTAGTAGAAAATACACGACTGACGTAGAGCTTGTACAATGTCTTGGAATTGATCAAAGCACGCGGCGCTTCACTAGTTCTTAGGAGTAAGAATTTTCGGTGTTCCAATGTTGACCACATATTTATTAACCACATAGGTAGCCTTTTTACTGGTAGTATAAAATAAATAAAAATTGTTGTATTTCTCATACATTGAATCAATGCTGCAATCACAGTTTCAATTGAAAAATTTTCAAAATCAGAACAAATTTTTAAATCCGAAAAAATCCTTTATCCATAAAAAAACGGTTAAACAAACGAAGAAAAATCATAACGACCAAATTAAATGACCATGCATAAAGTTTTACACTCATAAACCTTATAAAAATACTGATTGAGTGCGATTCTTTATCTTTCGCCTGGCAACACCTGCAAGTAACATCTGCGGTCATTTTATTGTCCAAAATGAATCCTTGAAAGGGGCAAAAGATATAAAAAAATCTCAAAACTACTAACAAACTGTAAAAAACATCGGGTTACGGTTGCTATTGATTAGGGATGGGACCGAGTCGATAATTTGTGGCTGTCTAAAAGAGAAAATAATATTTTTGTATGTCTTAGTTTGTATTACTAATAAACTTAAAAACCATATAAGTAATTTGTGACATGTGTTATGTTAATTTTCATGGTATTTCAAGTCAAGATTTCTTTTTTAAGGTGGGAAAATCATCCGACATCTTTTTCCGCCATGGGCGAGGCGTGAGGGAGTGTCAGACTCTTACTGACTAAAACGACCAACGTACTCCAACCCTTCTCTAAAACTGATATTACAGAAAACATAAAACTTGCAGTTTCTTCTTATTTTACGTCATAATCAAATGAATTATCCTTCAATCAGCCAGATCGGTAATGTACCATTATTTACATAAAGATAAACTCAACATATCTTCGTCTATCGATAGCATCCCCGTCACTACGGCAGATGGACGATTTGGAGTGTACTCGAAAGATAATTCATTTCCACGGCACGCTTGCAACAGTAAGTCACTGATGAACTTTAAAAAAAAACACTATTGTTGCTACGGACTATTGTTTCTGTTGCAGATGTACAAGCCAGGGCTTGTGCTGCATCACCAGCTGGTTCATTTAATTATTTAGTTTATTGATTGATTTTCCTTTGGTAGTATTGGTAAAGGTGTTCAAGGCTAGATTATATTTAAGGAGTTGGAGATTAGTTTCGATGTTTAGCTGTAGGCCTATCTTAATAATAATGGAAGCCTATACCAATAACCCTATCGTTTCTTTTTACCATATCTCACAATAGTTCTGCATTAATCGGGGATGTCATATAGGGATAATTGGGAGAAAAGCTATACTACTTTCGAGTACTAGTCTACAGTAGGCTGCACGAAATCGCCGCATTTGCGCATGCTCCTTTTTGGTGAGCAAGGTGTGTTCACGTGAGGTTGTGTGTTCCCTTCTATAGTAGGTCACACAATCCTCAGAATTTCGTGAAATATTCTTGTAAAATAAAAAAAAATAAAAATAATGAAGAGTCTCTCTGTGACTCGAAACTAGTAAAGTTGTAATTCAGTATGTCTCACGATAGTTACTACACGAATTGATCCAATTATTGCTTGGCATATGATCGATTTCATTTATTTCAGATTCGGAGTTTATTTGACTATTGACAGAAATATACCTACAATTTTTGATATTTCTACATGATTATCAAAAAGCAATCTATTCAAGTAGCTACAACAATTGATTAGGGACCTTTACAATTCCATTCGATATACACACTTAAAATAAAAATCCTAACTATAAAAAAACCAATAGAAAACCTAAGCAATTACATTAGAAGGACCAATGAGCTTCCCACATACCCTTCCATTAAACATACCCAACTTAATGACACTTACATCATTTCAGACATAAATGTCACTCGTTTTAAAAAGTTCTTCTTTAAAGCCTAAGTCTATAAAACTGGTCAAGTGCGAGTTGACCTCGCACATGAAGGGTTCCTTGCCATTTGCAAATTTATTCAGACAAGTAGAAAAATTATAGGCGGATTTGTCGTTGTTTCAATTTTCATTGTTTCTAAGCAATCATTTATCTGAAATCATTTTTATTTGTGTTGTATAATGAATGCATGCATTCGTTTAATGAAGCAACGTGGACAATAAGCCTTTATTTCTTTTTTAAGGGAGTGGCGGATTCTTACTGACTAAAAACCACCCCGTTCATACTTCTGCTTTTCGAGCTGGAGTCCCGGGGTAAACCCGCTAGGTAGTCCGCAGCTCCGTATCAGGCATTAGCCCTACGGCAGTGCTGGGACAATAGGCCTTAGTAATAGGATTCCCGTTTTTACCCTGTAGGGCACAGAACCCTAAAACGTTCTCCTTGAAGAGCTAAGTCTATTAAAACAAGCTACTATATTTATTAAATTAGCACTGGGCCAATGCTGACCATCCCATCTACCGTTTTACGAGTCAAAAGGTAATTTTTCAAACGATTTCTAGCGCCGGTAGGAGGCAAATTGCTAAGGGACTTAAGGTTTTGTCATTATTTTCATTATGGATTTTCTTATGGATCGTAAAATTTATAGGTTTAGTTTTATCGTCTATTATTTTTAGGGCTGTATGTTTGTTTGTATGTATGTAGGTTTGGTCAAGCACAGCATAAGACAATAGGTGCGTTCCTTTTAATGACAAGTGTTTTTCGAAATTATAAAATTTCGTGGTGATTTTGTTATTTTAACTGTCGTACTTATAGACATTTAATTATTGTTTAAACTATTCCTTAGTAACGATTTTGTTCCGAAAACAATTGCTATGGACTGGATTAAGAAACAATCAAATGACTCTGAGTATGGCTGTTAATATTAATGAGGGTGTACACGCCATCTATTGAGTTCCTTTTGAACTTAGAATAAATAGTTTATAGTAGTATAGTCTGAGTTTAATTATTGTTTTCAAAAGAAACATAACTTAGATACTAATTATTTAGAATTAAAATAATCGAACCCATTAATTTTATTATAACTAGTGAAAAGGGACATAAAGCTACACTCAATTTAGGGATACAACAACTATAGAAGGACTATAAATGAGGAGTTTAACAAATGAAGAGACGCAGATTAAAAAAAAAAAGTAATTGAAATATCCAGCTTCATCTCATTCTTTCTCAGACACCTTCGTAGCAGCAAAACCCCAAAACAATTACCCACATATCGGCACAAACGAAAGTAAAAGATCTACCACACGAACAGTGCGGTGCGGCTCTGAATAAATGCTGGCCCATTTACAAGAGTGTAAGATATGACGTGATATAGATCACTCACAACGTAATAAATAAATAAATAACATAAGAAAAATTACACCGTAAAGCGAATGTTACCGGGGGCGCTACGACTTCGCTAGGTTTGTGTGGACTTACCTTAGTGAAGTATTTTAGGAACAATTTTGGTTAGTAACAAAGGGACTTTAAGGAATATTTATTGGGATTTAATCATTGGTCTGATAATGATAATTCCCCTTAACCATATGATATTCAATTAAAATTTACAGTATACAGCAATAATTGCGACAAAAAAATTAAACTATAATAACGTTCGTGAGACATACTAGATTAATTATAATGTTTTTCGGCTTAGTCTCGTAATTATTTGACGGGAATCGACTAGTTTCAAACCATGCTAAAGGCTCATATTTATGAGCAGACACAGGACGCGGCGACTATCGCGCTGCTAATCGAGTTCCTCGTCAAATAATTACGCGAATAAGAAGGAAAACGTAGATATTTTAAACACGTTAACTGCTTATAAAAACTAAGTTTTTTCTTACCAACTTCATAAACCACAAGGCAGTTCACTTCTGAACCCAGTTCTTCCCCAATGACCTCCAGATCCACCGATTGAAAGCATTACTCCAGATTAATTTAATTATATTTGTTATAAATGTCTTATATACCACTAAGAAAGATAAGAATGAAGAAGAAGAAGATAAGAAAGAAAAGATGAGAAAAAGATGACAAATAAATATAATATTTAATTTACAAAGCTTAACTTAAACGTCGTATCCACACTAGGTTGTGCAAGTAAGCGCCGGGCGCAAGGGAGCGACAGGGACGGATGATTTAGAAACCCCTCGGGAGATGCGCGACGCGACCCGGTATTAATATTGTGACTCTAACACAGTATACGCTAGAAATACAGAGAAAAACATTGCATCTTTTCTAGTTGTTTATACTACGGTTTAATAAAAAAAAAAATTAGATGACTTTTATCTAATAGTACCATCGAGTATCTAATAGCTTTACATTTAAAGTAAACGGTACGGCACGTTCGGCGCTCTAATTGTCCGGCTCGAATAAACCAACCAATCAAAGCGCCGAACGCGTTTTAGTTTTAATTATTTTAAACGTCAAGCAAACTGATACTAAGGGTACTGAATGATGGATGCAATGAAAAGTATCTCGTGTTCGAGCTGCATGAAACAATTCATTGTGTGATCTTGAAAAGGTATTCTGGTTCTAAATGTGATGTGAATGAGTACAATTATATATATTAATACTAAAGGTAAGCCCACTGCACGACTAATTAGAATTAGAGGTAAAGACGTCATCATGTTTTGTTCTACTTTACTGTTTTTTCTTCTCTCTAGTCTCTGTCACCGTATAAAACATGCTCCAATCACAACTTAACATATACTACAATAATTTCGATCACTCCTTTCCCTGCACTGCGTACCAGTATCTGTCGCCTTACACCTCAAGGTAAATTGGTCCCAAAATTTCAAATTCAAATTCTGTTCCATTCCCATGTGTGCCCTGCGGCGCGACTGCTTTTAACATTGTAATTGGTCCTTGGCCGATTGGGCCCAATGGTTATAGCACCCTTTGATGTGGCTTGATTGGTCCCCAAATGCTTTATTACGGATAACTGGGAACTCTGTGTTGGTCGGTATTGTGTTAGGTCGTGGTCGGCTTCCGAATGCTAATCGGATTCGTGTGCATCAAGCTTTTCCACTTCATTTCTATTTGAATTCAATTCGGATTGGACTTTGTTCGTGAAATTAGTAGGTGCAGATTTAAGTTTTGGTTTGACTGTGTTTTTGTATAGGTAGTCGTCTGTGAATAAAACTGCAGACGTACGCTCAATATTTTGAGTGAAAAAACAAATAACAATGACGTTAATCATGTTCATCAAGCGGACCAAATTTAATTTTATAATTCTTGACACACAGGGATCATCATCATCGTCATGATCAGCCGAGAGACGTCCACTGCTGAACAAAGGCCTCCCCCTTAATCATCCACGTAGAACGACAAGCCGCCACCTGCATCCACTGCATATACAGGGAAGGGTATTGCTAAAATGTCACAGAGACATTTTTCCTGTTATTGCTCAATTTTAACATTGAACTATTAATCTTTTGATCTACTACATTGTTCCTAAAACCACACAATATCTGTTCGATTGTACTCGACATTTTACTAAACAACCAGACGCATAAATTATGATAATAAATATAAATCACACATTGATCACACGATTGATCCCTTTGGCTTTAGACAAACTTGTGATCTGAATTCGGGAACTGTGACGTCATTTCGGTCATTTGCCAATTGTTTATTTTGTATGTATTATTGTAACCTACTTTATTAGATCTAATAGACTTATTCCATATTTTTGGAATTGGATTACTTACTATGATTAGGATCTGTTTCTTTATCGTTGTATCATTGCTGTGTGTGTGTGAGATCTTCACTCCAAGCTTTTTGGCTGCGTCATACAACATGGTAATGTTCAACTAAGTTCATAAACTACTTCTGTCTCGTTCTTCGAGTGGTTGCAAGTGCGACTGCCGGGCAAGTCTCGGGTTCGATTGCCGGGCGAAGTTTTACTGGGCTTTTTTCGGTATTTCGAAAATTTCTCAGTAGTAGAACGGAGCCTGGAAATGTGCCCGGTATATGGCAATAGGCTCACCACCTATTGTAGTGGGTGTACATTGTACAGTTTCATTACGTGTCATTATGTGTAGCTATGCCTACCCCTTCGATGCTTAAAAGCGTGATGATAAGGAAAAAAGTTCTTAAACATCATCGACGAATTCAGCCCAACCACCATCTTCGTTCGACGTAAAGAACCCATTGAATAATATTGAAATGTAATCTAACGACATGAATTTCTAACAATCTGAATAAATTAAGTAGCAAAAGGCCCTTATTTTTTCATAACCCAACAATTTTGGACCTTTGTAGACCTTGAGTTTTAATACTTTAACGACCTGTTAAATATTCAAATCTAAGAAATGGCTTTCCTGGGGCTATGACATATTTAGTAGAATTTATAATTTTATGACCGCCATCTTTTAAACCAGTTTTAAATGACCCTTCGTTTCAAGTAAAGATTGGAGGTCTAGAGGTCTTGAAATATTTGTTTCAATGGTCTGTTTTGTTGTTCTGTTACAAAATTACTGTCTTTAAGTGTTTAAGCTATTGGTGAAGAATTTTTTAAAGTGTGTGTGGTCATTATTTTTAAGCGACAACGGTTTTTAAATTTACATTTGAAATTTTTGGTTGTTAGGATTTTTGTGGTGGGTACTTGAGTGTGATAAGTAATAGTATGAATGTTTTTTCCTTATAGTCATATCATAACACATTGCTAGGCTATCTAATTAATGACCCACTTTTAGCAGGTTTATGAGTCACATGTCACATTATTGGCATACACCAGGAACAATTCCACATTTCGTGCTATTATCTCCAAATTATCCAATAATACTTTGCCTGACATGAGTATCTAAATTGAAACCCCTTATTCGGTAGTCACACTTACTGACATTGGTAGTAAAGATCAGTAGTTGATAATCAACTATTTTGTTAAAGATACTATAACATTACAAGTTGTTGAACTTGTAAC
The DNA here is from genome assembly GCF_023101765.2 of Spodoptera frugiperda. Classification (NCBI taxonomy): domain Eukaryota; kingdom Metazoa; phylum Arthropoda; class Insecta; order Lepidoptera; family Noctuidae; genus Spodoptera; species Spodoptera frugiperda. The sequence continues at coordinate 10,695,194 of NC_064214.1, read as the reverse complement.
TTGTAGATAATATTAAACTTTACTTTAAATTACTCTTTTCCCAAACAATTCTCAGAGTCAAGCTTTACTAATTAGGCAATTAATTAACGAGCAACTTTGTAACCGTCATCTCTTACATCGACTTACATTGTTACCGCTCAGTAACATTTTTATTACTACGTCTTACTGTAAATTATATTACTCGTGTAGTAAAATTAAATCTGCTGCATTTTTTTTGGTGTTTGTTAAGCATGCTGTAAGAAATTAACTAAAAATAACGGTTTGCTTAAGTAAATTAATGGAGAAAAGCTCTACTAATTTCGAGTCATAGAGGGACTTGTGTCCTTATAAAGCTTTTCTCTATTAATTTATGTGAGTTAACTGGGAACTTTGTGAAAATATGCTGTGACAAATATTGAATTGAGCAACGTCACGCCTTTTATCCACGAAGGGGTAGGCAGAGGTGCTCATTACGACACGCAATGCCGCTATACAATAAATAAATAAAATAATAAAAATAAAAATAAAAATCATTTATTTCAGACCACATAGTCCATAGGCACAGCAATTTTGTTAGTAATAACACATTTACTTATAACTAATGTTAGTAACCAATAATCTTAAGCTTAACACTAAAAATGGGAGGGGGGGAGGTTACTACTCAATAGGTTCACCGGTCTCGACTGTATACAATGTATACCCACTTTTCACCATTTGTGTTATAAGTCCCATGTAATAGGGGATGAGCCTATTGCCATATACTGGACACAATTCCAGGCTCCGTGCTACTACTGAGAAATTTTTCGAAAAATCCCAGTAATACCCGGGAATCGAACCCGAGACCCCTTGTTCAGCAGTCGCACTTGCGACCACTCGACCAACGAGGCGGGCGATATTGAATTGATTTTCATGAAAAGCAGTGCTTAAAAACAAAAGATGGTCCACGAAATGAGAAAAGAAACATTAAATGCTCGTACTTGTCGATAAAACGTAGGTATGAGGACAAAAAAATATCGACAAACATTATCATTTTCCAAAAACCAAGCCAAAGCAAAGTGTAAACAATAACAAAGGATATTAAAGCCAACTTTATCGAGTTAAGTGACATTGATTAGTACAAAATATCGTGCCTAGACACAACTCCCCCTGTCCTATGATTTAATAATGAAGTTGTTACAAAATTATGTATGTCATAGACAGTTTGTCATGCCCAGTCTGAGATCGAACCCGGACCCTCCGCCGGCGTTAGCATTTGTCTTCATTTTCTTAAAGCTAGTGATGGGGTTGATGTTGTTAGGGCGCGTGTCAATGTCGATATTGTCAACTCATATTTAACGATTCGATTAAAATGTTATGTATTTTTTGAAATGGTTATCGGTATACTCATAAGATATGATGATTAATGGGCTGATACAAAATAAAATTGGAACACTGTTCATTCAGGTATTATTACGTTTCATTGAAAACATTTCGGATTCAAAACAGACGTAGAAAAGCATAATAAAATCGTTTCTTCACTATACTAAATATATTTCAAAATAAGGAAAGATTATCGCCATATAAATATACAATTTTAAACAAATGATAAATCATTAGGACACAAATGATAAAAATTAAACACATAAAAGGCAACTGAGAATATTTCAAACAAAATTCCTATTCAAAACATCGACAACCGTACCCTAAGCACATCCCTAAGAGCTAGGCTGAAGAACATTGATATTAATTCGGGCCTCCCGTACAAAATCACGTCTCTATATAATTACCTACGACCGGGTAAACACCGGGTTATTATTGAGTTATAAAATTCGCGACTTTTGTCTTCCCCGGGGAAATAACGTATGTTCCTGAACTGGGGGGTAAAACGCCAATTAGACGTACGTAGGTACGTGTATTTTCTATATTTATGTCGCTTGAACTTTCTACAAATAAAATTAGTAGGCTTATATTTTGTTGTGTCTTCACATCGCACACCTTGTAAAATTGGCACATTTACGGTTTTCATAGTTTACCTGACTTGTTTAGTTTTTAGTTTGACCAATGAACCGTTGTTTTACGTGCGTGAGGGGGAACCTACAATAATGGTATAATGACACTTACGACCTCTCTTGATGAATATGGAAAGTAAATAGGTTAATATGCACTTTTAAACACGTAAACCATGTAAAGTAAATTTCGCATTTTTTGCAGATGAGCCAATATATTACCAGGTGAGTGATATAGATACGTATTATTATGATTGTATGTGCTGAGATCCTTCTTCCTCTAATATTATCAAAGCTGAGTATAAGGTCCTGTTGGTTTCTTAGGGATTATAATGTATTTAACGATTTTTCTGCTATTGATCTAGGTCATAGTTTTAATCGCTCGATTTTCGTACAATATTAATGTCTAAAAGCTGAAATCATAATCATCATTATTATCAACACAATGAATTTGAAACTTTATGTGACGCTTATACAACTTACTTTCATATACAAGACAGGCAAAATATAAAGTTTCAGTAGAACAAGTTGTTTAAAATAATTACTCATCAACGATTCCATTATATCAAGTGCCATCTTTTAATTAAGATCTTTACGCTATGATATCTAATTCCTAAGTTAGTGTTAATCAAAGGAGTCAATTATGTGGTAAGTGGTAGGCACCAGGCACCACGTGACACGACTCGCAGTGAACCGGCGATTACACAACTTTGTCCTATACTCCGCTTTGTAGATCATGGAATGATTAGACAAGGCCGTTTTCAGGCATAAAATATAAAAAATAATAGAAAAGAACTTTATTGATACCAACAGCCTTTGCTACAAAATATTAGAATCAAGCTACAAAATTTAAACTGTATACAATGATATCGATATTAGATAATATTTAATTCAGAATAGGTGTTTAAATGTATGAAGTCTCCAAAACTAGGGGAAATCTATGAGTTAGGACTCGCAAAGTCATACTAAAGGTACAAAATATTGATCGATTCAAAGGTTTTGGATTCAGATCGGTTACTAATTCAGCCCTAAGACAACAACTACACGTTCTATTGATACCGGGAAGTAGTGGTCTCTGATTAACTTGATTATTTTCTACGATCTCTAACATGTAAATTGTATCAAACCTTACAGAGGCTCCTATGACTCTTATCGAGTGCCTTATAGCTCACAATAATGGTAATCGAATATGATAAGACAGAAATAAAAAAATATATATTTTTTTATACATAACAGGATGGTGCTTGGCTACCATCTCGCCTAGTAGTAAGCGATGATATAGCCGATGTCTTGTCTAAACACCCATAAATCTATGACAAAGTTAAGAGTGCTGTCCCTGCAAGTTTGTCGATTCAATTACAAAAGTTTGACGAGTTCGTCAGGTGTTCGCTGATCGTCTGTGCCGTTGCTATGGGGATAATCATAGCAATAGAACTACGGGTCACTATCTGATGGTTTTATTGTCAGTAATGGAGGGGTGATGTCTTGTAGTGTTGGGAATCCATGATTAAAGAGCTGTGTGTTATTATCGAGTGGGTTGATTTTTGTTGGCGGTTTGTTATGTAACTTTTGCTGAAACATTGTGGTTTAGGTGTTGGAGCTGGTGATGTAGGAAAACTTGAAAGGTTTTGTGTACAGTGGAGGACAGATCCGCTTGATCATTTTATATTTTTTTTGCATGGATTCTGCAAAACCATTAAACCGTAACCCATATATTTCTTTTAGTGACGCAACACGTATAATCCAATACTCAGTGGTGCGTTTGATATATAAAAAATATGTGTGTCTTCTTTGATACACATATTCTTATGTGGACATGGGGCTAAAGAGCAAACGGTCACCTGATGGTAAGCGATCAGCGCCGCCCATGGACACCCGCAACTCCAGAGGACAAACAGATACGTTGCGGGCCTTCTATAATAAGAAGGTACGCTCTTTTTTGACGTGTCTTCTTTGACACCCTACTGAAAACAATACAAAATTCTTTAAGAAAATAAAAAAATATGGTTATCAAAGTCGTGAACAAAACTATAACGAACAATTTTGCCCTCTATCCGATTAAAAGCAATTTTGATATCAAATACGAAATACTTTCCAAAATAATCTCCAATTAAGTAAGCTTTATGACTTACTCCTAAAGGACACGAATACAGGATACCAACCGCAGGTGAACCTCCTTCGTCACGTACGTCTTAAGAAAATGTCAAACCGATTACATTTACAAAGACTCGTGAAGATTACCCGAGTGTATTACATGTAATTCGTTATTATCAGGTAATTGGGTACATTGCATTCGATACTTTAATTATTTCGTTCCTTTATGTGTAATTGGATGATATGTGCGTAATTTGCTAAGCCAATTTTGTTGTTGTTGTTAATGTTGAAATGTTGCTTTGTTTCGTTTTGGTGTGGTGTGGTCTTCTGCTCTTCTTCAGTTAATTTGTATAACTTCTCATGACACCAAATACTTTTTTTTAAGGGGGTAATATTATCCAATATCTTCAAGTCAAGGGGGAGTGTCAGACTCTTACTGACTAAAAACCATTTCGTTCCTACTCCTGCTTTCGAGCCGGTAGGTAGTCCTCAGTTCCGGATCAGGCGTCTATCCTACTATAAAACCTAATACTAGAATAAGAATTTCGGTGTTGTTTAGATTGTAGAACTCGAGTTTTAGACCATTTAAAAAACAATATTCTGCCACGAAAGGAATGTGAAATAATATGCGTAAATTGCACATTTTTTGGTAACTTACTTTTGCATAAACCTTATAAGTCAATTCATTTAATAATCCAATTAATACACTTTTGATATCTCAAAAATCAAACAAATAACCCCAAACACCTTTCGACAAACACACCACTACATAAATAATAGTCCTAACTTCCCATAGTCACGCGTCGACGTCCTCTCCGGTATGACAATGATTATTTTAAAATCGTCATAAAACAATATTATGGCCTGTAGCCTGTATTTATACACTGTTGGTTGCCAATTATAGGTCGTAACCGATGGTTCGATCCCACTCGATAATTGCCACCGCACTAAACATACGCACCACATGAGTTATTGTAGTTGACTGTACCCTCGATTTGGTTGTAAAAACGAGGATTCTATTATTGTGCTTCGTTATTAAGGGATTGGTTTTTGCTTTTTTTGGTAATTTGGGATATTTTTTTTTTTAAGGGGGAAAATCATTTAATTCCTTCTTAGTACCTTAGGCGAGGCGAGAGGGTGTGTCAGACTCTTACTGACCTAAAACCACCCCGTTCCTACTCCTGCTTTTCCGATAAACCCGCTAGGTAGTAGATTCACGGGTCCGGATAATGGTGGATTTTTTCATGTTAGTTTTGCTTTAGCTCAGCTTGATAAAATTAGTACCCGTCGTTACTTTCTTTAGCACACCAGAATATCTGAATTGAATTACAAAAAATACACCATCCTCTTGATGTAATTCCCATAAACTAATTTTAATTTAATACACGTACCTAATACACAGTTTTGGAGAATAATTATAATAAAATCTGGCGCTACCGTGAATTTAGAAATCAAAAAATACTGTACCCAAATCAGAAATCACGCTTTGCAATCACATTACTAACTAGTAAAAGAAATTAGAGTATTACAAAACATGCATAACAAAATCCCATACTTCTAAAAGAACAACATAACCAATTTACATATTTAAACAAACAAACACAAAGACAAGACAACATACAAATTAACTTTTTCTACACCTTTTTTTCATTTCCATCTCATATACATGTTAGATATATAATTTGTGAACCGTTGAACTCACTCCGGTGTTCGGGCAATTGAACCAAATAATTGTCAGCATAGTTTTTTCTGCGTTCCCATCATTGTATGGGGCACTGCGTCTAATATCACCTTGGTATAGGAAATTGCGACTTTGTATCACAATGGTGGATGCAACAATGGTATCTTGGAAGCATCGCTCAGTGTAATATTGTTTTAGATGGGGTATCGTAATTTGTTTTATTGTTGGTACTTATCGCTTAGACTTTTAGGAGGTGAGGTGGTAATGTACCTGTATATGTCGCTACAGACTATTTAGTTTTGAATTTTGATTTAACTACCTTTATACGAAACTTTCTGTCTCGCACTGCAAAACTGTGGAATGAGCTGTCGTTGGCGGTATATTCGAACCAATACGACCTTCAAACCTTCAAGAAAAAAGCGTATTCCTTTTTAAAAGGCCGGTAAGGATATCCATGGACGGCACTGATCGCTTACCATCAGGCAAACCGTCTGCATGTTTGCCTGTATAATGTATCGATCAACTAAATGGGTTCAATCAATGGGTTCAAGTTCTGTACTGATACTAAGAATTTTGGAAATTTTGCCATTCAACCTACTTAAACTGGTCACAAAATTTTCAACGTGTCTCATTAAAACATAAACACTACGCATATAAAAAGCTATCAAACTATATACCATTCTTCCTTAATTGAAAGACCACCACCATTTCCTATTCAGATCATTACACACTTTTTTATAATAATAACAGCACTGACACATTCCAACACTTTTCCTTACAGGCGTGACTTTAGTACAGAAAGCCAGCAGATCAAACTCATCCAATTTGTCAAAATTCTTCATAGCATTTTCAACTTTATTCCAAAGCATTATAGTTAAAGGTCTATTAAGGATAGGATTATCCTGTGGCACTATGAAGTGTCAGATGTGTCACTGGGGCGGATAACAGCACAACACGTGTAATGAATGCATGACTCGACACGGAGCGACACTAGCTCAATTGTACTTGTGGTTTAGGGATGGACATATATCGATAAAGGATTAAATTTAATATCGATAAATAACATTATCCCTTAGTCCTTTTCTAACATGGTCTAGGTTCTTTACTTGTATGTGTGATTCAGATTTTTATTTCTTTAAAATTATTGATGTTACAACTTGAGTAATAAATAAATATGTTGTTGGTGAGAACAATTATAGGTGTCTCCCAATGAATACCTATCTTAGATGCTTAAAATCACACTATCATACAATTGAAAGCATTATAATCATCAACCGTTGACTTATTTATTATTGACCAGTCCCAATTCCCATCAGATTGTACCTACAACTTGAAACAATCTTTTGGTACCTACGTTTTTTTTTTCAAAAACACCGATACAATCGCCTTGATTCCCACGTCACTAGATAGCACCTGTCCAGCGCGCGCGCACCCGTTCATTAGGTCGCGGCGCATGATTGTCATTTGGCCACGCCCCCTGCGCCCGCTTAGACAATTATTATAATTCGTATGATTACGACTTGCGTACCACTGGGTATTTTGTGTTATTTTTTTGTTAGTTATTATGTAATATTTTTTTGGTTGGTACTTACATGTGTGTCGAAATTGTACTGATTATTGTCCTTGTGTATTTCTTGTAGTGATTCGGTTATAATATTAACAAATAATGGGCTTATTTCTAATATAAGTAAGAAATAATTTTTTACCATAATTTAATTTGGTTCATTTTCTGCAGCACTTCTTTATTATTCGACTGGAAATTAATTTATAGATAGAAACTTGGTTTAATAAATGCAGCTTAACGCCGTACTCAGTCATCCCAGACCTTAGCAAATGTTGTCAGAACAAAATCGGTACAAAGGAATAATTTAAGTAACCATTTAATATCTGTGACTACGGCAGTTAGTCTCACCTTCATACTTGAATTCACCAAATTCAAGCAAAAACCTAGCACCATCATCTATTCGTACCTAAACACAAAAAAAACTCGAAAAGATCTCCACAATATAAGACAGCTTAATTAAAGATTTCACCATGACCCATCTCTCAATGACACAACCTGACAAAAGAACAAAGACAAGACCATTAGGTTGCACAACCTCGATTTTATATTCACGCACTATGAGCTATATAATGATATACGAAAGATATTTAATAGCAGCAACCAAATTGTTCTGACCGCTCAGCTCTTACACTTCACCAACTTAACCCACAGCTAGCACAAACTAATCTAACCTTTACTCCTTTCGAAATAGAGCTTCATCTAACTGTATACGTTATGGTTGTATATAGTCTGTTCTTAGTGGATCACCACGCCTACCGTTGCGACAAATGGGGACAGTTTTCTTTGCTTTCTTTTCGAGCTTTCGAAACTTCTATCGTATTCTGTACACGTTAAGGTATGATTTTGTTTGCGTTGTGCTTGTGGAATGTTTTGTCATTAGGTGTTTTGTTACCAAATGTAATGTTAGGAGATATGGTAGTACATAGTAGGTGGGTATATAAATTGTTTTTTACGAACAATAACATTAGGTAACGCTTTATGGCAATTTCCTGTGGATTACGAGGCTTGAGATGGACTCAAGAGATAAGATCGTGCCGGAGCTTGAAATTAGTTCTTTGTAAGTAGTCGCCATGTTCTTTGTACAATTGTCCATAGTAGTAGCCATTTATGTAAATCCAAATCTTTGGTAGACACTAGACAACTTTGAATGTGTACTTTTTTTTTGAGGAGTACTAATTTGCAATTAATACATTTGTGCGAACATCTTTACTTTACTCAAACCACATTGAATCTGAATAGTCTTGAATCTTCTGTCACAATGGAAGATCTAACGACATTAATTAAAATCTTCCTGGGTTACTTACTACTGATATTTCTTCTGCGACATTTTAGTTTCGCATCATCTTTATTCTAGTAACTATGTTATCTTCTACGCTGTTTCGATTTTTTATCATATTATATCATTGTTAGTATTGTATTCCTAATTTTTTATTCGTATCTTACAACCTTTTAACAAAATATGAGTCCACTCTATTAAAATAAACTTGTTCACAAGATCCTCTATTTTAAAGTACCTAATATTTCATTGAGCCACACTGCCCCCATTACCATAGTTTTTCGTCGAAACAATCTCACGATTGGAATGACTTTAAACTCGATACTAGCCAGCCAAGGCTAGCCTACATAGCCTTCAGCTAGTACAGTACTCGATAACAAATCGATAGCAAATTGCTTTGACATTTGAAACAGTGGGTACACAAAATGTCACGAATCAAAGTGCGACACAGAAGTTCTTGGAATGGTTTGTTCAAGGTGTTAGTCATTCTGTGAGTGGTAATAGGGGAATAAAGGGTTTTGTGGTTTAAAGGGGTAGAGATAGAAGACTTTTGTATGAATATACAACACATACAGTCGGAGCTGCGGACTACCTAGCGGGTTTATCGGGTTTCCGGCTCAAAAAGCAGGAGTAAGAACGGGGTGGTTTTTAGTCAGTAATAATAAATAAATAAATAATAATAAATAGTTTATTTCAAAAAAAATTCAGTAAGAGTCTGCATGGATGAAGATGGGAGAAATCATTGGATAATTTTCATCCCTGAAAAAAAATAAAATAAAAAAATACGTACGTAAGTGCGTCAAGCTGTAATCACATCGTTTAAAATTTATCCGAGTTCCAAATTTTTTTTTTACGATTTCAATATAATCTTCACTCATAAGCCGAAATAATAAACAACCGCTAGCCTATCCTACACGCAAGAAATTATCTTGTTAAAAATAAAATAAGTTAGAACCATTTATTTACTTATGAATCAAAGAAAGCAGATAACGGCATGAATGAAAGTTCGAAATACATACAAATTACTCTTGATAAGTCACTCATCTCTACGTATACAAAAGACCTGTAGTTTTATTAAGATGTCATTCAATCCAGGTCAATATAATTTGAATATAAACAAAAACTATACAAACAATACAATGACAATAAAATGAGTGCGTAATATTACATTCGATCTGCTACTTTCTACAACCAATATGCATGAATACAATCAGTAACTATCGTTTTTGGTATGTTTTAATACAATAGTATGAAAAGGAAATGTACTAATACATAAACTACTTAAATATACCTAAACTTATTCATCAACTGAACATCCCGAGAGTTCAGTGTTGCACAAGGAGATTCTCAGTTTGACTTGTGTCTCGCGTTTGGCTGAACCGATTTTGATGTGGATTTTAGCATAGCATTTTTAGACTTAAAAGAAGGTTTCAGGTTTTAGGGTAAAAAAAATGGAGACGGTAAAATAAATTGAAAGCATTTTTTATAATGGAAAACCCATTAAGAAAAATGTTGCATAACAGAACAGGATTTGTCATGATCTCCACGCTCGGCATGTGAATTGAAGATTGTAATCTAGGAGAAGGGGGACATTCAGAATTAAGGGCACTGCTGTTTAGCTTCTATCAAATGTGTATAATGCAAATAGCAGAGAGTTAGTTAAAAATGTGTTAAATTAGAATAGTCTGTGTAAAAAAACTAGTTAATATAAAAGAAAAAATTTAAAATGCTAACACACGATGTGACCTCGACTGTAGATAAGAGTAAATAATTTAATCGCTTTCTTATTATAAAACACAAAGTAACAAGTAAGACGAATTGGACGTACCGTAATACATTCATATTGAGACATACATACATCTAAATTAGCTTGACACGTCACTAATAAGTAATAGAAGTCCAATTTATACATCGCATACATAACACAAAGCAACCACAAGAGTTTTGACTGCGAAGTCATTGTGCCTTTAAATTATGTACCTTATGTACATAATGATTATACCTGTAATCCCACTTTGATCACCTTTGGTAGTTTATGGAAAGTAAGGGAAATCACTTCATGCATGATAGACTCTGGCAAATAATTCTATTCCTTAGCAGTTTGCACAAGGAAGCTTAAAGAGAAGCGCTTCGTGTTAGTAGGTATCTACAACAAAGCGGTGGCGCTTCGCCGATTGTTTTAATTAGTTGCCGATTAAAAATGTCATTATATAATTATTATCCGCCATTGACGTTCCTAAGTGCCTTCCTGGTCTAATTGAATTAAACGATTTTGACTTCGACTTTGAAAGAAGCGCCCAATTTGTCACTCAGTCATGTCAATCACAAGTCAACCACTCCGCTTATAATTTCAATTAATTAATTTTAATTGCTAATAAACCATCCCACATTTTCTTCGTACATCCGACGACACAAATACGAACCTACTTATAATATTATTAAGTAATAAATTCACAATAAGATATGCATCTCATGTTGACAATAGAATACAATGGAGCCACGGCGATACACCTTGCAAATCATATTACAACATCATGTACCTACATATATAGGTACTATATACACATGAAGCAACATTGTATGGTATTATAATACTATGCTAATTCAACAGAACAAAAGAAACGACAAGGTTTTGAGAAAAAAATAAGGTTTGGTCGCCTAAAGTACTTATGGACTATTTGTTCTTCGTTTAGAATAGTTACCGTGCATCACCGTATTTGATCGAATCCATGTTTAGGGATTAATTAATCCCGTGCGTACTGCTAAAGAACCATCAGACCTCCACACCAGTAGGGCTGATGCCTGATCCGGAGTTGCGGACTACCTAGCGGGTTTACCGGGGTTCTGACTCGAAAAGCAGGAGTAGGAACAGGGTGGTTTTTAGTCAGTAAGAGTCTGACAATCCCTCTCGTCTCGCCTACTCTTAAAAAAAGGGATTAATTAATGCCCTTTAAGTCTCGTAAGTTTCAGAAGATTTTTTACGAGGACATTGGTTTTTTATAAAGAAGTCACATCTTATCATAAAGTATCGATTTAAAACGATTGTAGGCTGCGGTCTGCATATCATTACGAGAACAAAGTTTGGTACTAGTTGTTGTATATGGCTGTCACCTAAATTTTCAAATCAACCATGTATCTATTTTTTCTAAAAATACCGCCGTGAACTAACCCATCATTAACCGAAATGTCAACCGCATTGTGTAAAACAAATACAAAATAGACATCACACGATCCGCACTTTATAGCAGATTAAACTTAACACGATTTTTTACAAAACGTAGCTTGCAGCATCTTCATCACGCAATCACATGTACACGGTATTAAGCGGGCAAATGATATTTCCCGTGCAACGAGCGCAAAAGCCCGCCATAATTATAAACGCATCAATCACTTGCGCGCGCGCTTCGCCCACGGGCGCATGCGCGTAAACGGTTATTAGTCGAGTTACATGGCGACGAGTGTTTTGCGGGATGTTCTTAATGTTATGTAACCTCGGGGGATTGGTTAAATGCATTCGTAAGGACCGAAGGATTGTGGTCATTTTTGAGTGAAAAAAAAAACAATGATTGTTTTTAACACTTTCGCTGTCGGTTATTTTTTGACTCCCGAACGTAAATTCTGTCGGTTTCAGAACTGAAGTTTAATAACTTTAAACTTGATTCTGAAAATAATGACTGTTTCGTAATGGGACCTGTTATAGGTATTGGTTGACTCTTGACTTTAATCTTCAAGGTGAACAAAAAACATTGAGTTTTTCTATAATCGTAGTTGGCAAGAAGCTCATCTAACAGAACACCGCTGTGAAAAACCCAACAACTCCAGATACTGATCAATTTCACATAATTATAAACATCGAAGTTTTTCTAACACCTACACCATTTAACGCCAAAAACGACGCCAGCGCCCCCAAAAAACACACGGCTTAAACCTTAAAAACACTGTGGTCCTATCCAAAAATAAACACGAAGGGAGTGCAGATCACACCTGCTAGGCTCCACTCCACTATTCATAGGCTATGTACACATGACCGGGGGCTTGTTCGCGCGTTTCGATTATTCATAAAGCAGAGGTGTTGATCCGGCCGTGTGAAATGCGCCTATCAATTTCTGTTATTGCAATTTTTGGTAAATTAGTTTTGAATGCGTTTCGGTGTTATTAATAGGTGTAGTGTTTTGTGATTTTAGTATGCTTATGAGTAATTGTTGATAAGTAATAGTTGGATTTAATAGCGTCTGTTACCTATTACTATTTCTTTTACTTTAAAATACTCTTTCTTGGCTTGTCACTTACTACTTGAATGTCATAATTTTGGTTTAATTTTCACATTAAATATAAAATTTTCTGCTCATTTACGTAAGTCTACTTAACGTACGTTAAAGTAAGAAACAAATCAAGACCGAGTCACTCTTTACCAACATACAAATCCACAAAATATTCACACACATAAAAATTACGTCAAGAATACGAGACAATATTTTCGAAAGAATTACAAATCCATCGGTCGCGTGTCGAATCCATTTGGCTTTGGGACTGTAAGGAATTAAAACGCGTCATATGTCATTAGGACGCAACACCGTTCCGCCTAATAACGCGCAAAATATCTGTGAAGTGCGAAATAATGTAATTTGCGAAATATCCAACGCGCATAATGTTTTGTAAGCTATTATTTATGTCTTTGTGATATTTGCTAGAAATATCGGTTTACGCCGTATGTTCCGTTGATTGGTTTTTTTTTTTATGAAATAGGTGTGATGACCTGATGGTAAGCGATCAGCACCGCCCATGGACACCCGGAACACCAGATGGGTTATAAGTGCGTTGCCGGCCTTTTAAGAAGAAGTACGCTCTTGAGTAAATAATGATTTGGTATCCACCTGTATTCGCCTTATTTTTCGGTATTGTCTATAATATCGAATTTGGAAACACAACTGACCAAGAGGCTTTTAGCCAGGTGCAATATGGGTCTTGTATTTATCAAATGATTTTTTAATGGAATTTATTGTTTAGTGAAGTTTTTCCATTAAGTGACGATGCCTACTTAGCATGATGATTTCTTTTATTCCAAGATAATTTTCCAATATTTCAATTATACCTCAAACCAGACAACCAGCAACATCTCACAATACTTTCCAATCTTTTCCAACACTTCAACATTTTCAATAATCGTGCAGTGTATTGACAGGACACTCCAACCTTTTTTGACGCACCTCATTTTATGCCGCCTTTTTTCGACTCCGGCGCAGCGTTTGATCGGAGTGATTTGACAATATGCGCTCGCATGTTTGACATACGCCGCGTATATCGAAGAAATCTCCATTAACGACAGGCGTGGAAAAAATTGACCACAAAAGACTGAATCGTCAATCGCGAGGGTGCCGGCTACTAATGGGGACCCGCGAGGTATTGGGAGGCGTGGAGACGATTTTGTTGAAGATTTTTTGAAAACATTTTCGTTGTTATATATTTTTGAGAAGTTAATATGATTTTTATTTAGGTTTTTTGATGTTGCGTAACTCCGATTACTGTAGAAATATTTTTTTAGTTCAACAGTTGCTATTAAATGTTACTTAAGTGTTTATCAGTAATTTTCAAGTGACGTGAAAATTTTGTCCTTTGTTTTCTGGGTAAACTGGGTGAACAAACTGTAGTCTATATTGATTGCAAAAAATATATCTCCTGCGACTTAATCTTAAAATAAACCTTACAGAAGTCCTTTAGTAACAACATACTCAACTAAATAAACTTACTTTACTACACTAAGTATTTTTAAATATTTTTAAATTCCCCAAAAATATATAGCCATAATATAATCTCCACAGATTTTCCACCGCCTATCAGCCATCGTCTCTAATGAACTTCCAAATGGAAGCTGTTCGTATCAATGCCAATCAGATTCATATTTATCGAGAGCATCAAAAGGTTTTTAATGGTAGTAGCTAGGACTGTTGATCGCGGCACAACTGTGCTTGACGGCCTCACATTACAACAGTAAAAGGTGCCAGAGGTTGGCTCCGGGTTACTGATGGTTCCCATGAAAGGCCATTAGGGTCTACCAGCTATGTCTTTAATGTGTATAGTTTTAATTGTTGTTGTGTTTGATTTGAAAGTTTATTGTTTATGCTTGTCGCTGTTGAGAGTTTTTTTAATTATACACTCGTGAATGATGGAACTGCTCATGATGAAATTAACTTATATATACTCAAAATTAATTTATCATCAATTACTCTAATAACGTATCTACATACAAAACCTAAACCAAAGAAATCTAGACACAAAAGTTAATACAAATTTTAAACAGCGAGTCTAACGGAGTTCATTGTGCGGATTAAGAGTCGATATGAACATTTAGGACAATAAGGGTATACTTGAATAATAACAATTGTTGTGACAACTGTTGCCAAAGGCGTCTAATTCAAAATATTTCTGGCTCAAATCAAGAAAGTCATCCTTACGACTTTTACTTTCAACATTCACCCTCCTAAAGTCAAACAAAACAAAACAATAAGGGGTATCACCAAGCCATGATACTTCGGATTTGAAGACAACAAATACATATTTCATGATCTTAGGACCATCAGATGATGATGCAGTGCTTTCTAGGATGTCATAAGTTATTCTGAAATTGTCCATTTAATTACAGATGAGGGGTGTTAATGGTGTCTTCTGTCTCTGTGATTAACTGCCGCAATCAGAGACATTTAATGACTAGCTGACTTGAACTTCGTACCGCCTCAAACATTGTTGTCTCATCTTTTAAACCTCCCTTGGACTTCCACAAATAATTCAAGACCTAAATTAGCCAAATCGGTTCACCCTTTCTCGAGTTTTAGCGAGACTAACGAACAGTAATTGATTTTTATATTTAGAGATTACTTAAACTATTTACGATTACTTCTTAGTAACGATTTTGTATCGAAAACAATCGCAATGGACTTGGTTAAGTAACCATTAATTGACTCTGAGTAGGGCGGTAAATGTTATTTTAAGTCTATAATAAAACTTGGATACTAATCCCGGTAGTATTTTACAATGACAGTTGCTTTTATTTGAGAAAATGTATTAAAAGATTTAAAAGTAATGTGCGAGTCTCTTATAATAATGGACGAGTCTCTTATCAAGTAACGTTCTTTGTATCATCCTTTTGAAATATTTCATCTTTCCTGTTGACATGACATCCGATATCTGTTGAAGGCAAATCCTCCGCTAGCGCCGGTCACTTTTGCCCCATGGCGTTTAATGTGTTAAAAATATGATAATAATATACTTGAATGTCTACAAGTGAAATACAAACAAACAAGATAGCCGTTTTCCTCATTCATTCACAAAACAGAAAGTTGTTCAATACACCTGTCTCTCTGTCCATCTACGTAATAAATTTAAATTTTATCTCATGTTAATACTTGTTAAGAGTTCACGGGTTTCCATTAAATGTGACATGCGCATCGAATTTGAAGTAACACTATATCTTAGTGCCTTGTCTTAATTATACGTGGCATTTACGATAGGTATAACTATGTGAAATTTGTGATACTTGGAAATTATATTTCGTGTGGTCTTTTGTAAATGACACTTGACTAACGAATGGTAAATAAGTGTTTTATGGAATTATTCATGGTTTGTTTTGTCGGTGTCAATGTTTGTTCGATGTATTTGGATGTTTTCGTGGTGAAATTGTGACATATCAATGTTTGGAATCGTTGATGCAATCGTCCTTTCATTTAATTGTTTCATTGTATAAGTAATTTTTTTTATTTCGTTAAAGAAGAACACTATTGCCATATAGTGGGCACAATTCCAGACTCCGTGCTACTATTGAGAAATTTCCTAAAAAACCCAGTAATACTTTGCCCGACCCGGGAATCGAACCCGTAACCCCTTGTTCGGCAGTCGCACTTGAGACCACTCGACCAACAAGGCAGTCAGGATTTTAATGCCATTTTTTCAATTTTAAATATTAGTTTCCATTATAATAAATGCAATCATCAAAATACATCTCCCAAAAACAAACACACACACACACACACAATTCTCCAACATCTAAAAATATCCACTAACACATACCTAATCCGCAGCTCACTCACAAACAAACCTTCGTACATATCCCTATCATTTCCATGGGTAAAAGGTCCCGTGCACCCAAGAGCTTCACTATCCGACCCATCACGCTGACGGCTGCAGATGACTTGCATCTTCCCTGACGATGATCTATGGACCTCGCTTGGTAATGAGAGCCGCGATCTGTTTAGCGGACTGTGTGGGAGGGTAGGTCTTTTAAATATTGTCTTGGTCCTATATCTATTTTAAATGGTGGTTACTGCAGTAGTGGTAAACTATTCAGGATTAAAAAAATAATGTGAATTCAGTTAATGGGTACTTTTACACGTATGATTTTGAGAAGAATATCAAAAAATTAAGGGAATACAGAAACAAATGCAAACTTATGTATGCTATTTTTTACATTTGAGTAGTTTTGAGTAACCTATCTTGTAGCAGACATAGAAAGAAACAAAGAAAAAAGAAAGAAAAAGCATTTATTTCATTCATAATTATCTGTTTAAATCTAGAGATTGAGTAAAATTGTCGTAGGGATAAAAAAACATCAGTACCTTAAAATACAAGATAAAGTGAGTAATAAAAATTAAATAGAAATACATCGTCGTACCAAAGGACCACACGGATGCCATTGACCGAAGGGTAAAAAACGCAACGCACATCCCTAATCCGGACTAAGAGCAACTAGTCCATCCTATTTGTCATCAATCTTTCAATAGAAGAGCTATAGTATCTCTGACAAATGACGTCACTAATGATCTGGAACCAAACACATATTAAACTTAGATTACGATGCTGAAGAAAAGCGTAGTTTGGGTGGTCAATGGATTAGAGTTTTTTGGCATTTATTTGAAAGTACTTACATTGGGGGCGGTATAACAATTTAGGTCTTATAGCTATTTATTATCTACATCATAATATATCAGACCCACGATGTCTATGTCGATGAACATAGGCCTTCACCAATGACTTCAAGATCAGACGAATACACACAACTTGCATCCAATGACTCTCTATTAATTAACTAAATTACTGAACTATTTTAGAGAATCTAGCAATTCATCTTAAAAATACAGTCCCCAATTTGATCAAGAACGAATCTAAAAATGAATCAATGTATGACGTAATATTTCACATGTAAGTACCAAAAGATCACCCTTCTCACACCAGTACAGTAATACAGATCTCTTCACTACATTTCGACAGTCACAAACCTACACCGACCTCAAAGAGCCTCGCATCCCTTTTTCTGAATAGTGAAAAAGACATTATACCAAATTTGAACTGCAATTTATCAAGCGAACCTCTCCTTTGACCCGAAATGTTATGACAACATGATGTATGTCCATCCAATGATATTCCAAAACTTGGTTCATTTTTTAAATATATCTTTTTTTATTGGTAGGATAATACTGACGTAAGGTTAGGAGGGACATCCGGGAGGATTGTTTGAAAGACGGGTAACCGAAGATTCGACTGTTATTGTTCGTTTTTTGAAGAATGATTGGCTACTGACTTGTCATCGTGTGTCATTATGATCACTTTAGACGACGTTCCTATTGTGATGAGAGCTTTGAAGGTGGGTGAGATGTAGTTACTGGATAAGTAATGGATCTTTGTGACATTAGAAATGGAAAGTAAATTGTAGTAGTCAAAGTCAGAGTAAAAATTATTTATTTTAATTCAAATAGACCAGGAAGGCACTTTTGTAGGTCAAAGCAAAAATAATAATACATATTAAAAATGACAGACTGACATTTTTAATACTATTATGAAGCTATTTGCTCATTCCAAAGTGTGGATTCTTATAGAGAAGAACGAGTAAGAAACTCCATAGGTTATTCTTTTTCAATCAGGTTCACAATACAATCCTTGGTTACATTATTTTGATGGCTTCAACAATGTGAAAACAATGTAATGAAATGTAAATAAAGTATGACAAGAGGGACATTTCATCTTATACTTTTAGGTAATGACTGATGAAAATCCTTTTAGGCTCTTGAGTTGATCTGAATAGTGTTTCAGATGCCATTTTTAATTTCATCTCTATACCGTCTACTATTAGAGTGAATTTAATTAACTTATTGTATAGTGTGAAAATAAAAAAAGCGAACAAAATAATAATTTTAACAGAATATTGAACCGTTGAAACCAATATCACATGAGTTGACGATCTAATATTGTATTTGGTATAAAGTATAAGCTTATAGCAATTAACATTAAAGTTTAAGGAACAAGTAATTGCTTTTGGAAAATCTAAGAGTTATTTTTTCTGTCATTTCGGTTCTGCTGACAAGGAAAATGTAGTCTTATTTTAACAAAAGACAGTTTATAGTATTCTACAAAACTGTCTGAAATTGCTGTCATACCGCTGTACTTAGAGTCATTTAATAGTTACTTAATCTAGTAATTAGCAACTGTTTTCGGCACAAAATCGTTACTAAGTAATAGTTTAAGTAATCATTAATTGACTCTCTATCTTTATTAAGATTAATAGCTTAATATAAGTACTGGTGTAAAACTACGTAATAAAAAATGAAAATTTATATTAATACATTTTGTATTAAGTTTAAGAGTTTTCCCAAAGAAAACAGGTATCACAGAAGCTTATAATAGAATCGCTGCCGCTTATGACTTGAACAATTCAACGGCTAAATACAAAGGGAACCGCGATCGTTTGCGGCCCGGCCTTCATTGCTCGCGATGACATTCACAAAAACAATACATCTATCAGTATATGCAAGGTTTAGATAAAAAAATATTAAGACTTTTTAAAGTAATTTTTTTAACAGATGGACATTTTTGATTTAGTAGTTTTTACGTAGTGGCGCAATTTGTAAGAATTTATTAATTTTAAATTAATTTGTTTTAATTTAAAATGTGTTAATAGTGGAAATAAATGAGCCCGACATTAAAGTTACAATACAACTATATCTACGCATATTAAGATACTTTGAATTAATCGTATCTGTACAGTAGCTAGATGACCAACTGCTGCGAAACAAGTCGCAGACTCCAGGTATTGACTTAAAACAAATTGTCGTTCTGTGTTTGAGCATGATATGTGTATGAAATTATGTTTTTTTGTAAATACAACTCCAAAACGTCCTAAGGCTCATTTAAAAAAAAAGATTTAATTTTTAAAGTTGTAAAAGCACTTTTTGTCTTAAAATGTTCAATATCCTACAAAAGCTCGTGAAATAAAAATCGAAATTGTAATTTCCTGGCAACGTCTGATCGAGGGACAACAATTTGCGGTCACCGACTGATTACCAATACGAAACCCCAACGAAAACACTAACAAACCATCCCACATACGAAAACCAACTCAATCCCAATATGACAAAGTTGATATTCCCATAAAAATCGAGACGGATGTAAGATGTTTTAATCGAATAATCGTTTAGTCGAAATTCGTCACGTTCACCGACATCTGTCGCCTGTAATCGAATCGAGTCTCGTTCAAATCGATCGACATCGAAACGATTGCATAATTCCTTACGATGACAATACGAATCGGCGAGTTTGGAACGTGATTATACATAATAATGGCCCCCAATCGGCTAAATTGCTTTCGGCGGAGCACCGATGACATTTCGATTATAGAGATCAATACATTTTTTTTTTCAATTGACGATTCTGTCCTTAGTGATAAGTATTTTTTGGTTATTGTCTTTTTGTGAATATAAAAAAATGATTGTAGCTCTGCTGTTTGCGGAAAATTACATGATACTTATTTTAGCTCTTTCTTTGAAGCTTATTTTGTTGTAGGTATAAAAACTGGATACATCACCTGCTTTGCCTCTTTTTTTAAAGAAGAAATAAAACGTTTCATAATAACTATCGTGAGACATATTATATAGTTAATTTAAACTAAAAATCACGGTTTACTTACATTAATTAATGGAGAAAAGCTGTAAAGAAATAAAACTAGTAGAGCTTTCCATCCAAAATTTTTAAGTGTCTTAAAATTAGGTTATCTTACAACTTTGAAAACTGTTGTGTAATTAAATCGAAGCACTACACTAAAAATAACGTTCTGAATCTTCCCTAGTCAATATAAGACAGAAAGGACATTCTCAAAAACAACACACCTTCTCATTTCTAATTTTTTTGTGAACCTTGGTAGGTTCACAAAGAAACATTTACTTAAAATTTTACCTAAAGTAAATCACTTAAGAATTCATTAAGTAAACAAAAGCGGTTCGTCCTACAAGTAATTGACGCTCTCCGGTTGATTAATAAGCCGCAAATTGAATGAGCTCAGTTTGACAGCAACAATTTTGCACCACACTTACACCGCTGCTGCCCCCAAAAATCCACTTAGGGGGTCTATTTGAAATTTTGATCGACCCCCGACATGACACCACGGATCTATTTGAAATGTAAATTGTCAAAGTCAAAATTGAAATGGGCTTACATGTGGTGAATTTTGAAAATGATGCGTTACTGATTTAATTATTGTGAGGCCATGAGAGCCCTTTCTCAGTATATTTAGTGGTTAAACAGTTATTTTTTTATGATAATTGTTTAAATCAACATTATTATTGAAATGGAAAACTATGACTCCATATGGTTTGTCAATGTCATATCTATTAAAAATACCAAACACAGGACACGCCTCTAATGATTATGTAAGATATCTTCCTAATATGGAAAGTTATTCATTCAAGCTATTAACACAATATTTCCTTTTTTGTACTAATGACATCTATTTTATAATACCCAGCTGTTATTTTTGACAGTTATTATTTTAATCCTCACAATTGTCATAGGAAGTCTGGGTCTAATACTTTATTAATAATTTAAATTATTATTTTATTGAGTGCTCTGTGTTATCACGAGAGTAAATTCTAGATTTCTGTGGACAGATTCTATGACCTATCTATATTATTGGTCTTGAATTTTCGTGAATAGCAGAGTGAGGCTGCCGTGCAACGTGTAGCGGTCGATTCCCGCAAGAAACAACTCTTTGTGTGATCCACAAAATGTGTTATTGGGTCTGGGTGTGTATGAACTTGTATGCTTGTAAACGCACTTATGAGACTGTAGAAAATCCTAGGGTGGGGCAAGGATTGTCTCATAAAAAATAATCGATACGAGTATATTAATTCCTTCGTTTTTTCTTGCATACTGACGAAAATGTGTGGTCTATTAATATGTCCTATAAGCTTATACCTTGATTGACCATAAGTCTTCGAGAGAATCCACTATCATAAAGACTAATTGGATTTCAGTCTCATTTATTCATATCTAGGTGCGTCGAAATAGTCGCCTCAGGCGTTCTCATTTTTCATTTTTACGAGACCACGTGCTACTGTTTATGTGTGGAATTATGCATGCGTACGGGGGTGGTATGTGGCCTAGCAATTATTATCTCGTATATCTGCGTACTTGGACTATATTGTAATCTAGGTTTTACAACAGACCCTGTTTTATTTATGGAGATTTTGTGAATTTCGGAGGAACTGTTGTTAAGTATTGTTCTCAAATCTTAAACCCCAAATACATTTGGATTTAAATAGAAACACATATGATACCCGTTTAGTGTTAGCTGTTCATTTCATTGGTAACACTTTAATCCAATAAGAAGATGAAAATATCCTACATAATTTAATTTTAAAACAAAATCTATGATAAGTATTGCAGCTGCAATCAAATTGAGGCAAACGTAGTACTAACATCAAAATATTTCATCCTGGTTTTAGTAATACGCACGCTATGTACGCTATAAAAAACGATCAAAACAATTATACAAGTAGCCTCAAAGTCTCAAGGCCATATAAAAATCTTTATCCAAAAAATCTCCATGTAAACTAACAACAAAACAGTTTACTCGTGCTGCCATTTTGCATGGGCTGGATTGTCTCATACGTCAAATTGTCACGTTCTGTGGACATTGATCGATGGTTGCACCTGCTCCGCATCAACAACCCTTGCGAGGCTCGCGACTTCATCGGCTGCAACTTGAGGAATGTGATTTATCAAAGCTCTGATGTAATAAACTTGTGTTGAGATATTTTTCCAACGTTTTGAGAGTTGAGAGTGATTTGCATTGTTTTGAAAGGTTTTTTTATTTAAGGAGTCTATTGTTTTATTGAGGTCGTTTTTTCTGGGGAATTGGTAATACTTGTTCGATATTTATTAGAATTGAATTTTCAAAAAAAAAATCAAAGAAATAAGCTTTCTGGGTCTATATTTTGGGAAAGCGAATGAATTCCACGCAAAGCTACGAATGCATGGATGATAAGGTAATCAAACGTCATCATAGAAATCGACTTAACATTTCATTATTAAAAATAAAAATATATTTTAAGTTTGATGGAATCTTCACATGGGACATGTCCCTATTAACATGTATATAAAATTGAAATTAAATTGAAAGATATCATAAGTAAAGATGACACACAAAATGTCAAAAACCAACTATACCAACCAACAATATACCACTTAAAAGCAATACCACTCAACCAAATTTCAACTCTCTTACCCAGACATTAAAATATATCGAAATATTTTTCGATCAGACAGTTGTAAATTGGTTTATTGAAATTTGAATACACGTGATATTGGCCTTAGACCACCCAAAGCCGTTTGAATGGTCTCATTAATGCTATTAAGTTGTTATCAAAGACCTCAGTTGGCGACAGGTGACAAAATAAGAATAGGGTCAAAAAAAAAGAAAAATATCAAATGTCAGCTGCTATGACGGTTTAAAAGATGTCCTCGTAATTTTTGGATTAAAAATAATATTGATTTTGATGATCAATATTTTATTGATAAAAATGGGACAGAGTTCAATCGGTTGTCCCGAAATGAATACCGAGGAATAAAAATTCGATTTTCTATTACAGTATAGTATACAAATTCTTTTGTATATGTATAGTTTCCGATTATTTCTAGCATAAGTAATTACAATTTTTTACAAAAAAAAAACTCAATAATTTCCTAGATCTACTTTCAGATCATTCGTGCGCACAGACTCAAAGGCCCGTACCTCTATAATTAAACCACACAGCCGACTCGATATCGATAATTAAGCAATAATAATATCGATATCGTCAACTCGAATGACGTCGGCACATCTTAAGGGACAATAGTAAATCAACGTCACATGTCAACTAAGTCCCTTGCCGACTTATATTCTTGTTAAAACCACTTCAACCTGATCCATAAGAAGCAATGACTTTAATTTTTCTGGACTGATTTTAAGAGGGAGACTTAAAGTAGAAGGGGTCTATTTAAATGGTCGTGATGACTTGCAATTCTTCTGTCGCCTTCCCACTTACTGCTAATGATAATATTAATACTATCTCTGAAAGCAATCCTTATGACGTTTTAATGTCGAGGATCTTACTTTGATTTTCTTCGCGAATTGCTTTAGGACAAGAGTGATTTATTTTGTCTTCTGCTAAGTCATGTTGTTCGTCTATGTTTATTTGTGCTATTTCAATTTTGGAAGATGATTTTATGTTGCACTGCTATTTTCTCAAGATATTGTTAATTTTGGGACATTACACAATGTCACGCCTTTTATCCTCGGAGTCGTAAGCAGAGGTTTACATTACGGTAGTTAATGTCGCTACACAATGTACACCCACTTTACACCATTTGTGTTATAAGTCCCATGTATTAGGATGGTGTGAGAATGAGTTTGGGATTTTCTTTCAAGTTTCTTTAATCGAATTGTCAGTTACAAAATGTTTGGACGTAATACTTAATTAATGTAGACTTTGTTTTTCTTACTCAGACAAAAAATTATTAAGGCTTTTATAGAAAAAACAAGATAACAAACCATCTCACCTTAAAAAAAAACAAAAGTCTCTCCTAACACCACAAAATTTAAAAACACCAATTTCACAGCAATACCTCTGGCTACTCCATTCTGTGGACCATCCCTGGAGATACCGTATAATGCAGCACACGATCCTAACCGAACATTGTACTATATTGAGACATAAATTTTTCATACGCCGCCAGCCACTTGTGATAACCTTCTTGACCATCCAGTCCCAGAGGATGCATAAAGGACTTCTCTTGTATAAGGAATCACATATTTCATAATGCCGTTGGTCTAGAGTTGGGGTGGTGTCGATGAAGTGCAAGGGTTGCAACGTAAGATAAGTTTGCTTGGTGCTTACGGTTTCTGCCATGTTGATTTATTCTGTAGCAGTACCCTTAAATTTGTATGTAGTAGACCTCTTGTCTGTAGTATTATGTTTGGGCAACGTTTGTAACAAAAGAATGTTTTGCACAAATTAATTATGAAAAATGTTCATACCGTGTGTTTAGTGATCAATGATAGACAGTCAATAAAAAACTTCAAACTTGAAATCACCCGTTTTCTGTTCTTACCTTTTGTTATTTTTGCCAGCTTTACTTACAAAATGGAGTACAGTGCTTGTGTTTGCTAAACTATCGATAATTTTGACTCCATCAAAAATAACACTACACCGCATCCCTAATCCTCGTTCACACCCTTGTATTTTTTCCCCGTACCGTCACAAAGGGCTATAGCTACCGGACAATAATAAATATTTTGACGATATCGCATAAATATCCTTCTTTTATGAATACGAAGCAGCCCTGCACCATCTAAGGGCGGTAATTTCTTATATTTTATGGTCACTCCTATATAAATCGTAGCTATTTCCATGGGATAGGGTTTCGCACGGTTTTTTGTTGGGCAATATTCAAATGAGGGGTGTAAAGGCATTTATGAGCGACATTTTAATTTGTCAAAGGGATCGTTTTTTGTGATGAATTTCGTTCGTGGGTTCGTACTTTTAGATTTAAATGGGGGATGGTTAATTAATAAAATTCTTTTTTCTATAAAAATGCTCTTTATAAAATCCGACGAATTGTCTGCGGGGAAATAGTGACTTTGTGTTATCCCATTTTTAAAGACTTACATACACTATAACTAATGCCTATTTTCAGCAGTGGACGTCTTATGGCCGATATAATGATGAAAGAAATGATGACGATGATGATGAATGCAAAATTTTAGTGACTAAATGTCACTGAACTTATACATTCATAATCAATTTGGAAGTTAATTGTGTAACTTCATTGACTGTTGTGTTCTGCATGTGCAATAAACTGGTGTCTTCTAACAGATAGCTTAATACTTTGAACGCCGTGATAGTCACCGGTGACCGACGTTAGCGGAGGATTTTCCTTCAACAGTTTTCTATTAGCAGTCAAAGACGTTATACTCGTACAATTGATTTTGAATTTAATTGTATAACTTCATTGACTGTTGTGTACGGTACGTGCAATAAATTGGTACCTTCTTTTAAATAGCCTAAAATGATAACTGATCAAAAATCTAGCGACACTTATAACAAGTATGGCGACACTAACATATTTATTAACGCTTACAATCTTCTAGAAACAAAAAGTAATTAGAAATGTAAGTAGTTAGCCTGTACAGTGCACAAGTAGTGCGAGTGTCAGGGCTGTGACACTCCCGGAAATTGCCTACAGTCGGCACTGTGTCGGCGCGCACGCGACACCGCAGCCCTAATGAGTGCTGGTACTGTGATGTTTTATATCTAGCGCCATTATTGGGGAAGATATTATATTTTGTAATCAGGGTAATTTATTGAGTAATCTATCTTTACTTTAAAAAAATCTGGTTAGTTTGATTCTTTGTTACTTCTTAGAGTAATTACATACATAACTCACGCCTGTCTCCCGTAGGGGTAGGCAGAGACTATGAAACGCCAATTGCTACGGATCTTAGATACACACCTCTTCAGAATCATAGTTATTGCATAGGTAATATTGACTTTATCTAGCTTAGTTTTTGAAAATATTAACGTATGAGTGCTTGATATTAACGTAGAAGTGCTATTACGTAGACTTACTTAAATTACTTACCTTAATTGCCGTATTTTCTTCGTAATATTTATACAAGGACATGTAAGTACTACTTAATCGAAAATTATAAGCCTACTGGTATTATCTGTGTTACCATACCTACATACCGATATGATAAAAATCTCTCTAACTCAAATAATTTTTTCTAATTACTCAAAATACCAAATCAAAAGCGAAAATACTTTTACTCGTATTTACATTCAAATAATAAGAATATACAGAAAAAAACTGCCCTGTAATTTTCATATATGAAGATCAAAGATGATAAATTGATTGGAAAGCGTATGATCCAAGCGATTGACCCTTTGATGTGATCCCTGGCTACTTAGTGGATTGGTCCTTTCATGTCATTCGCTTTTCATACAAAAACGGACCATATTCTAAAAAGGTTGAATAATGAAAAGGTTTTTTTTTTATGTTGAATTAGCTGATCATGGATGGCTAGTGTGTGTGTGGAGATAGTTTTAAATAAATGGACATCACATTTTTATGTATTTTGTTTTCTGATAATGGACTCTATAGTTAATGGATTAGAAATCAAAATTATTGTTTGTTGATAGATGCAAATGTCGTGGTGGCCCGATGGTTTAAGACGTCCGTCTCTTATGCAGATTTGAAACCTACCAACGGCAAGTAACACTGTGACTTTTTCCAAGTTCTATGTACTTTCTAAGATTATTTAGATACCACTGACAAACGGTAAAGGAAACCATCATGCGGAAACCTGGACTTACAAATTCTAATTATAGGTTTGAAATCGCCAACCCGCATTGAGCGTAAGCGTGGTGATTAATACTCAAACCTTATCCGTGTGAGAAAAGGCTTTTGGTCAACAGTGACCGCTTATAGGCTGTTGATGTGATAAACTCGGTGTAAAATAACACGAGGACTATTCAGTGAAAAATTTACCAATTTCGGAGCTAACATAAAAATTGTAATTTGTAACCAATAATAAATTACAAGTAACTTTAGCAGACTTTACTTTGAAACTTAATGATGTCCAGAGCTCTTGTTGAACTTCATTATAACTTAAAAAAGTGTTCAAGAAAAAATGTTTTGAACAATTAAAAACATGATTGTTCTTATATTAACAAAGAAACGTTTTCATAAAGTACTCATAAAACTTTGTTGGCTTATTAAGAAAAATGTTAACGAGACTCGCCAATTATGACCCCTTTGACCAGTCAACAAGACCTCCCCTTCCCTTACCAATGCTTCAAATTCCTGGAGAACGCCGTAGGTCTTTTAGACTGGTTTTCCTTCAGATACCATCAACTAAAAAGATAGGCGTGGTCGATTTTAAAATGCGAAAAGATCTAAGGTTTTGATATTTTTTTGTTGTTGATGTTTTATTTTAGTCACCTTTTGGTATTCGCAGTTTTATGTTAGTGATAAATTTTTACTTTATAGTAATCTTTTTATACTTCTGGTGTATTAAAATACTTTATCAATGGTCTCGTTAGTGTAAAAGTCACCTGCGTACAATCTAGGATATAGTTTTGACCGTCGCCTGCTGGGATTTGCATGTATTTTTGCATGGGGAAAGATACCTGTTATGCATTTGTGCTATGAACGTGTACTACCGTGTGTGTTATGTCCCGTCGTCTAAAAATAGTACTTATTACTTATTTTTTTATAGAAACCCAATAAATACAATCGATAAATACAAACGTATTCTTCCAATACAAAAAACATTACCTTATCATCGATAAACATAATAAAAGTCAGCCAATAACGAACAAACGAAGACATTAAACACGACACTAGCTCGCCACGCTCAAGAGCGCACGTAACAAAAAATATTTCCCCGATTCTTCCGTATTATCGTAACAGTAACACATATATCGATATTAGGAAGGCGCACATCACTAATTAAAGTTGTAGCGTGTTGCCAACACGGCATATTGTCACGCTATTACTTGTTTACCTAATGACTTACATTGACTTTAAAGTTACATGTAAGTAAACAGAGTTGTTGTAAGATTATTTTCATTCCATTTCTGACGGTTTGACTTTTGACATTTGACTGCACGGTTGGTGCGATAGCTAGCAGCGGCTGCCTCGCGGCGCGTGGCGGATTCGATTCCCGCCGGAAAAACTCTATGTGATCCTGTATCTTTAGACAGAAGCTTTACAGGATCAGAAGTCGATAATATCTCTTTACGTGAATTATTTATCACAACCGATAGATTTCTAAGTGGGTCTAAAGTCAGTTCTGGAATGAAGTTATTGAGGGTTTTTTAATCCTACAAAGTTTACTCCTGATGAAACTACAAACAGGGATTGATTATGGTATGGAATATCACATAGATCACATTTTATCCCACGGTAATACGCGGACGATGCCGCTGGCAGAAGCAGATCAAAGATATCATTGTAGAATTTTGACAACGAATTCAAACTTTATTCTCTAATTAGTGAACAAAATCTATACATACACATACTCTATAATCGCGCAGGTAGCCACTAAACCAAATACCCAGGCTACCTTTTCAATGCATACAATAATAATTAAATAATTGAACACAAGTAACAATTAAGTAATTACTCTAAAACTAAAGCTAGAAGGTCACTAGATTTATAATTAAATCGTAAAGTACAATGTCCTTTATCTGACAACAATAAAATAATTAATGTCAGTGTAATTACATTTGTCATGTGAACGACTTTTGTGATGTAGTTTTTGTGACCAGTATAACTTGACACGTGACGAGAGTATGAAAAACTGTTTTTATGACAGAACTTGTTTAGGCAGGAGTTAGTCCACGGCAAAATAGACCTACGTACAGCATAGGTCTATTTCTTGTGGTAAAAGCCGATAAACGAGTAGACAGATCACATGATGGTAATCAGGTGATCTGTCTGCGTCATCAATCGCCGCCGCCCATATACACCGAAACACAAGAGGCGTTACCAGTGCGTTGCCGGCCTTTTGGGGTTAGGAACTTAAGGGTTGTTGTGGAATTAGGGATTGGAAACGAGTAATTGGGCCTCCGGTAACCACACTAACACAACGAATTACAACGCTAGCGATGTTTCACGTCGGTTTTCAGTGAGGTCGCGGTACTACTTTCGTCGAACCGGCCCTTTTGTGCCGAAGTATGGCTCTCCCACACTTAAACATACGACAATTTGGTCAAAGAGTTGTACACAAGCTAAAGAGAAAATTTTATAAAGTTGAAGTTTTTTTGTCCCACCGTCACACTGGGTCAAGTTATACTGGACAAAATTAATGGTTTTACAGAAGAACTCATGTTAAACTGTATGTCTCATCTTGGGAAATTCCATTGTTTTAGTTATTTGCATAATAATTACTATTTATCATTTTTATAGTGGCTTGTTCTTTTTGATGAACCGCGCACTTTTAGAATCAAGTTGTTGTTTTTTTTACATGAACCACCTCACCACTGCTGCATTACTTGCTGTTTGTAGCAAATAGATAGACGGGTAAATAAATAAGATTTGGCTATTGTCTGACATTTAGAACTAGGTTTTTTTGAGGAGGAAAATCATTCAATGACTTCTCCTGCCCTGGGCGAGACGAGAGCAAGTCTCAAAATTTTACTGTCTATAATCCACCCCGTTCCTACTCTTGCTTTTCGAGCCGGAGCCCCGGTAAACTTGTTAGGTAGTCCACAGCTCCGGATAACCTTACAATGAGTACTATTTACAACTACTAGTAATGTAGCTTCATTTTGACCTTAAAAATCTCAAGAAACAATTTACCCACTTGATTACCCTTGAAAAACCCATTTTTCAGTTGCTTCTAAATTGTTGGATTAGATTTTATGGAATGAAAATAATTGGTTCACTCTTGACCTTAAGTGTTATGACCTCTATCTATTAGGTACCCGTTATTTCATGAATTTAACTGCTTTATGTGGTCCAGAATGTTTATAGGAGAGTTGATAACTCATTTCATTTATTGGGATTAATTAGTGACTATATAAATAAACCTACATTATGTACATTTTGCTAGCAATACTTTATTTATGAATAGGTTAATATTTTTGAAATCTTATTGAAACTTCATCTGACTATAGTCTAAACTCTTTACTATATCTATCTATATAAAAATCAATTGCTGTTCGCTAGTCTTGCTAAAAGTCGAAAAAAGCTGGACCGATTTGGCAAATTTTGGTCTTGAATTATCTTTAGAAGTCCAGGGGTGGTTTGAAAGGTGATACAAGAAAATGTGTGAGGTGGTACAAACTTTGCCGAGTCAGCTAGTAATACAAGTAATAAAATAATACATTTTCATATTATATTTTTCTAAAATATAAAACGACATTCAAGTAAAATAATGTCAAACTCATAATAAATTAATGTCGTTTCTTAAAATAAAAATAATTATATTTAAATATGTTTATTATGATACACTCGCTAAACTAGGGTGCGCGCCCAAGCATGCACAATGACTAACTTGTCATGCTCTAAGAATATTCAAGTGTCTCTAATGTCATAATTAACATATTTTATATTTATTAAATTACTGCTACTTGGGTCTAGTAGTTGTATATGTGTTGACTGTGAATAGTACGGTCTAAATTTTATTCCTGAGTGAAATTGAGGCTAAAAATGTAGGACTGTTATACTGCTGGGCCTCGTCGTGTAAACAATATAGATCGTAAAAGTAAAAAACTTTCGAAAATTATGATAAGAAACTTGGGAAGCATAAATTCCTAACCCCTAAAGGCCGGCAACGCACTTGTAATAATGCCTCTGATGTTTCGGGTGTCCATGGGTGGTGGCGAGTGCTTACCATGAGGAGATTCTTCTGCTCGTTTAAGGCAATCTTTTATTATGCGCTGGGTAGAATTTCCAGTCTTTATTATATCTAAGGAATTAAAAACTTTAAGACCAGTCCAATTTTAATAACAAACCAAACCTGTAAGTCAAATTAACTAAAGGAGTATTTAGTATAGTATTTAGTTGACCGTAACAATATAAATAAAATCAGTCTAAACGTTACAGAAATTCTACTTTTTGTAATACTATACTGGAAAATGTGTGTGCGTGTGTGTGTATTTAATAATTTTCTAATAACACCATGGCAGTGTAATGTCGTATAAGACGTCGGCAAGGTGAGGGTGCGCGGCGGCGCGTGCGCGGGCCGGGTTTGTCACGCTTCACGACAATTGGTGGAAAAAATCCACTGAGCACACTAAGTAGGGTTGTCAATTTAAATGTTATTATAAACTTTAGTTAATATTTTTGTGATTATCGTGGTTATTTTAACTTTACTCTATAGTAGCATAGTATATTGCTTTGCAAATTGCCATTTCCTATGGTGTTAGTGTTGTTGAAATTTCCGATATGCATTAAATTACGTAAAAATTAACTTCAGTTGCCATTTCAAAAAAAAAACTTATGCAGTTAAGTCAAGAATGTTTTAATTACTACGTTTTTCACATTCTTAAGCACGGTCCCATTGCAGAGAAATATATAACGTGTTAATATGTACATCTAAAAATTAAATGGAACTGTCAACCCTATACGCACGGACCTGTTACGTGGCGTGCAGTGGACGGATTCACTCGCCGTATAAGTAATCGCGATCTGTTAATAAATACCATTCTCCGCTCGTTGCAACGCGCGCGGTCTGTATACGACGAATCTTTGAGGAAGTAATTTATTCCATATAATTTATTATTTTATTTAGGCCTTTGTTCAGCAGTGGACGTCTCTCGGCTGATGATGATGATAATGATGAATTTATTATTAGTATTTTCTTACTTATATGTTTAGGTAAAATATTTTTTGATCATATCAATAGGAAATAAGTAACCTTATAGAATACCTATTTAATATAAATAATGCCTTTTCAGAAAATTATTAATAACAGAAAAAAATCATAAGTTGTAACAGGTTTTATTTAAAACGAAATCAAAGTTCATTAAATCAAATCATTAGCTACTGCTTCGATATTGAAACTAAATAAAACTACTTTTTGCTGCCTTACTAATTGTGTATGACAAAGTTATTAAATGAATAAATTATAAACCAGTGTCCGTTTGATGTGACATTGACAAATGACAATTTTTTCTTCTAACTTCATTTAAAAAGAAACTTGTTTTTGTTCGATTAATCATATCAATCGATGTCACTATTTAAATAGGTACATAAAGTGTACCGATTTGCTAGCCATACAAGTATAAATTTGCCAAGCAAATCTGCCTGATTTGGTACTTGACTGGTATCTGTGTTAAAAATTGTATTTTTTCATATAATCTGTGCATTGTCGCTACAATTTGAAGACCTTCTAGAATTTAAAGAGACATACATGGATACATGATTATTGCTGTATGATTTTTTTTTCATTTAGAGTAGGTAAGAATGAAATTTACTCCACCAGATCTTCTGTATACAACGTGTAACAAAATACCCATATACATCAAGAAGCGCTGATGAATACAGGTTGAATAGAGTCTCTACACGAAGTTTCAGCTGAAAATACGATTAAAAAAAAATTTGTACCAAATACTTGGTATCGCATGTTTCTTCATTTTAAATCATACAAACGTGTCACAACACTACAGGGATCACTCGCGAGTATTACGAAACATTTCTTCTGTCAATCTGATCGCCTAGTACCTGTCTACCTAATTTTGAATCACGCGGCAGCGCGATTTGAAAAATTCATAACTTTGTACCATGAAAACATGAGTTTAAAAAACCCTTCCCGTATCGTTTGTTATGTTATCTAGAAGCCGTGCAATTGATATGTATACCCCCTTTTTGTTACACGTTGTATATAAACTACTCTACTATTACTGAGTGACTGTATAAAACAGACAAGGCATAGCCAAAATTACTGGACCTAGGAAGCTGAAACTTGGCATGTATGGTCCTTAAGACATGTACAGGTGAGCACTAAGAAAGGATTTCCTTAAATTCCAAAAGGAACGGAAATACGGGAATTACCAAATTATAAAACGAAATCACTGGTAGAAGCTAGATTAACACATTGAACGCCGTGGTGGTCACCGGTGACCGACGTTAACGGAGGATTTGCATTCAACAGTTTTCTATTGGCAGTCAAAGACTTAAATTACTGAAAAATACTTATTTGAAAATTCGTCGCACCAAAACCGCACTTGCGTCACAAGTGCACATTGCATTATTCATATCGGCGTCCGGCCGCGACGGTCACACCGTCCGTCCGTAAGAACGGAACCGCGCCGTGTTGAAAAAATACCGCACCATCTTCTGTCGATTGGGGCTTAACATGCAACTGTTTGTTGACTTTACTTAGAATTGTTTTTATTATTTCATTAAACGGTGCACTATGAGTTCGTTGAGCGAGTTGTAATGATTTTCGATATGCTACAGGGTTATTGATCTTTTATTGATACAATTAATAATCAATTTTAGTCCAAAAACATTGAATTGATTTGGATATTCATCTGAAACTGTGTGAAATTATGTCAAAAAACAATGTTTATCTAAAAATTCCATTATTAGTTTCAGTTTTAATGATCTTTGATTGGTAGTTAATAACCAGTTTTAGTCTAAAATATTTGAATTGAAATTATATGTATTCATCTGAACTAATGTCAAAAATCGATCTATCTTTTTCTGTTTATCTAAAAATTCAGTTATTAGTTTCAGTTGTTTGTAAGAATGTACATAATCTACTTACAGCAATAACATTAGTATATGTAAGGTCTGAAAGTTTTACAATAGGTCACAATACGTATTTTGTTATTTATTTAGTTTTGTTTCATTGGACTTCCAACAAAGAATACAATTACATGCCCAAATACAATTTACTATCATTTAAATGATCTTGTGGTATTAAGGCTAATGTATATTATAAAATAGGCAAATATACAATAGATTTATAGTCTACTGCCAAATTCAAACACCATGCTATTACTAAGAAATTAAAACATCATATTTCAGCGAAATTCATCCAATACGAAGAGACGGTACAGCACACAACAAAAAAATACCAAAAAATATTTTTATAAGTCAATAAATTCGAGCTTGGTGATATTATAAATTAACAAACTTAATTTTACAGACAACATGATTTAACTTAACTCTTATTTAAATGAGGTAAAGTTTAAATTCGTTTGATTTATATTTAAACAACTTTAATATTTATCGTGGTGTCTCCTTAAACATCTTGGACAGTTCGTGGTAAGGTCGGCAAAACGGTAGATTGAACGATTTCGATGACGATGTGATATTATAAATCGTTTTTGTCAAATGTCAACTTCTGTGGTCGCCTCCGTTTTGGGTGTTTAGTTTTTTTTGCGGACCGTATTAGCTGACTTGTAACAGTGTTTACTGTCCACTGATTTTCAAGGATAAATATTAATAGGGACGAGATTTTTATTAAGTAGTTGTTGTTTTTTAATTATGTGATGTATTTTTACTTACTCGTAGTTACGAAATGTGATATCGTTGTTAAAAGTAAGAGTTTTTGCGGTTTATAGTGCTTACATTTTTATGTTTTTGGTACGAGACATTGAACAATATTAATTAAAATAGAAACTCAATCAGTGTATTGTAAAGGTAAAGTCAGAACACCCGTGTAACAATTACTACCAGTACTACAGTATTAACAGTAGTGTAGTCAGTTTCTGGAGTTGCGGACAATTTAACAGACTACTGGGGCTCTGTCTCAAGCAGGAGTAGGAACGGGGTGGTTTTTAGCCATCAAAAGTCTGACAGTCGACTGACTCCTCCCCCTCCCCTACCCCAAAAAAGTGGGTCTTGCGTTGCACCATTCTAGGTTCTACATAACAACTTTACCTAAACTTAAACAAATTATGATATCTATAAAATAATCATTTCATCGCCTTCTTTCAAACGTCACTTCATCTATGCAAATACAATACATACATACTTAAACCAACACTTGCACAGATACTTGTACCAAAACAACAGCAGGGCGGTACTTCGACAAAGTTTTAACGCAACATTCTTTTAAAAATCTAAACAGAGATCAAAGCCAATAAAAGAGTGTTTATGAAAAAGTATGACAAGCTAGGGACACAGATAAGAATGTTAATTGATTCCTCTCTTTGATACTAAACGTAAACAAGGGTCGTTTTTAATTTGAAACGCTTAAGTTTGTTTTTAGGGTAGGATTTTATTAACATGCAAGCGTATGCAGATCAAGTTATCCTTCAATTGGTGCACGATTTTCAACTTTGTTACAGAAATGGAAAGTTGAAATTGTATTGTGTGAGATGTGATAGGGTAGGGTAGCTTGTGCTGCTGATGTTTTGTATATGTAGTATTAAGCGTGGGTCATGTTTTTGCAATATGTTTTTATTGTGAAAATGTTATTACATATTATATTATAGTAAAAAACTTGATTTCATTGAATCATTCTTGAAGTCACTCTTTGATTTTTCCCGCCTTGGGCGAGGCGAGAGGGATTGTCAGACTTTCACTGAACAAAACCCACCCCGTTCCTACTTCTGTTTTTCAAGTCAGAGCCCCGGCAAACCCAGTAGGTAGTCTGGAGACGTATATTCTGCATAATATGGCAATAGGCTCACCCCCTAAACAATATTATTAATTGGTAAAAAGCTTCAACTATATTTCCATCACAATTGTCTACTCTTTTAACGTCCACACATTGACGTGACGCTATAAAAAACTACAAATTTTATGACCCATCATTATTGTCAAGACATATTGTGTATGACACATTGAGAATTTATACCCAAAACGGCTACTTACCTACATAATCCATAACACGTTGTTAAACCGCGACATATTATTACAAGGACAAGAATACCTCCATATTATAACTCATAGCCCTATTATTAAGTAGTTAAATCTTAAAACTATTATAAGTACAGTCGGAAACAAAAGAAGATATGGATTAATAGGCTAGTTTCCAACTAGTAAAAATCAATACTTTTTTCGAAACGTCGTAAACTATATTTTCTATGAATTTTGTATGAAATACTTACTCTATTATGACGTCATCAGATTTTTACGTCAAATAGCAGACTTATTTCTCGAAATTTAGCTAGAAAAAATCGCCAGGCAGTCCGCAACCCCAGAAAAGAAGGTAAGTAGGTTATGTTTTTTCTTAAAACTACTGTCTTTAATAAATTATGTGTTTTGCAATTTAAAGTTACAAAAAGTCGATGTAATTTGACACTGTGCTGATGCACAAAATGTGACTTTTGCATTTTATCTAAATGGCTATTTATAACATTTAACTGTCTGAAGATACCAGACTATGATACGAAATGACATCTCAAAACAAATTACTGTGAATTTAAATACTTATTTAATACTATATAATTTGTTTTTTGTTAAAAAACAGTTATTTTACTATGCAGTTTCAATCCGAAGAGTGGACATAGATTAGACAAAAAATAAATGAAGAAATATATTATTTCAATAATTATTTCTGATTAGTATACTATAAGCCATTCAACGTGGCAATGCTGCCAATCTTTTTGGATTGTCACTCTATTGGGAACATACGACTTCGATGAGGATCACTTTTTAGACGCTTTATGTTTATTTTTTAATATAGTTTATAGGGTTTTCAATGTAGTTATTGTTATGTGTTTGTAATGTGTATAAGTTTTTTTTTAATATACAATTAAAAATAGTCGCCTTGTGCGATATGATATCCCATTTATCATGTTTTTTTGTTGCTCAGTCTTTAAAATATGAAAAAATAAATGAATAA
The DNA here is from genome assembly GCF_023101765.2 of Spodoptera frugiperda. NCBI lineage: Eukaryota > Metazoa > Arthropoda > Insecta > Lepidoptera > Noctuidae > Spodoptera > Spodoptera frugiperda. The sequence continues at coordinate 10,658,003 of NC_064214.1, read as the reverse complement.
AATAAAAAATAATCCAATCCTCGTCATCTTACGTTCTCAACTGTACAGTTATCGTCAAAAACATGGTACGTACGACAAAAAGTAGAATCGTTTGCACGTGTATCAGAAGTTCATCGTCCGTTCTAAATTAGTACACTTCCTTAAAGTAATGGTAAAGGTTTTCAGTTTATTTTTAATTACGTGCACTGTACACTGTACTTTGTGTCTGAGTGGCCTGCCCTGAGTGATCGTGTTGATCGAAGCAACGAATTATGTGACAGTTGCCTCGTGGCGTGAGTGAGATGATGAAAAATTGGACGCCATTTTTCTCTGTTGATGTAATTTTTGAAGAAGTATTTTTCATGATTTTATATTATAATAGTTAGAAAAAGAACAGCTGTAGTAATTTTTTTTAAATAAGTATTTTTCAGATAAATTTCTTCTAATAGTGTCTGTTAGAGATGAACTTAGATATACTCAATGTAAATCAATAGATGAATCACGGATGAGTTATGGTTGTGTGGGGAATAGTAGGAGCAAATCTGAATAACCCAGGAATTGAATCCGAAACACCTTGCTCAGTAGTCGTATTTGAAACCACTCAACCAAGAACAAAGTCTGAACAAAAAGGTCGGCAACGCATTTCGCTCTTGTAACGCCTCTGGTATTCGGGTGTCCATACGCGGCGATTGCTTACTGTTAGGTGATCCGTCTGGTCGTCTAACGGCTTATCGAGAAAAAATCATGATATATGCGGTCTTATATGTCTTGAAAATTGCGCTGGAAACTCCAATTCTTCTCAAATTCCAAACATCTTACTCACCACAAAATTTTCCCAAGTTCAACAAACGCAAGACCAACGAGGTAGTCAAATAACAAACAAGGCATCGTTAATACATCTAAACGAAGCTTATTTGTTCGTGTTAGTGAAATATTACCGAAAACCACTGGCCCGGCTACTTGTTATAGTTATTTAACGATCAAACCAATTGAACTATGGGTGGTCTAGTCGTAAAGCCAAGTAAGTCAAGACCAGGACATGTGGTAAAGTAAATATAGCTTTATGTGTATTAAGCGTAAGTATCATTTTAATTAGGATGAGTGCTTCCGCAAAATCTTTGTAGAAAAATCTGTGTGGCAAAGATTATATTCGCAACTATGATTTATATAAAGAACAGATTCAAGTAACTCTAATAAGAGCTAGATTTACAGTCAGAACCCTTCAATATTTGTCAAAATCTCTGCGAAGAGTACAATATACTAATAATATACTTTAAAGTAACCTGAAAAGAAATGTCTAAAAATCTATTTTGTAGTGAGGACCACACACATTGTGCCCTTTGATGGTGTACTTGGTTCAGTGGTGTAGTTTAATGTGGTTAATTGCAATAGTTGTTTTCACAATAAACAGTAACCTTTTACTAAACCAACGTATTATCCAACAAAACAAACCAAAACAACCAATCCATTGTTTGAATCTTCACAAAAAATCCATTGATCTTGACGATAAAAGAAAAATCCGTTCAAAACAACGACATCTATCCGACAATGTTTATTAATATAAAATCATGTCACAGCATACAAGATGACGGAACTATAATGTAAACACGTGTATAGGCAAACACGTGGTAAGTAACAAAAATGTCTAAATTTGTCACATTTGTAATGTCTCGAACGCAGTCACTATGTCAACAAACATCGTTTGAGATATTTCAGGCCGTCCGTCCGTCCGTCCGTCCGTATGTCCAACGTTTATACATTACGACCAAAAGACATCTGACGACAGACTATCAATCTTGCGATAAATACCAGCGAAGTCATCAAAAACAATCCAAATAATAAATTAAAACGAAACAGCTATAACATTTGAAATATTTCAAGCAACTATGTTTGTGTTAGCAGTGACTTTAGTGGACAGAATAATACTTTTACGATTATTTTATAGATTTTTCATTCGTCTCAAACATAACTCCCATGTGTTACAGAATTTTAAACATGTTATGACATTATATGATACGACTAGTATCATTTTTAATATGAAAACTGGTTTAAAAAAAGTCTTTTTGGACGTTTGTCAGAAGCTGTAGGACGTCAAATAAAAAGTTACGCTTTGACAAAAAGTTAATTAGGTAGTAAAAATGTATTACGAGTTTCGTGTCACAGACAAACTAAACAATATAAAACGGTCCGGTGTTAAGTCGTAACTGCCTCGTTTTTGTGCATTATTTCGGCTTTTTTATTCGCGTTGACGTCAAGGGACTTTGAAATGTCTAGAATTAAACTTTTAATTAGAGGATCAGAAAGGTGAAGACAATTGGCTGTGTTCTGGTAATTTGAGAGTGACGCAATGTCATTGAATAATTTGTTTACCGAAAAATATGAATGGTGCGACAGTCAGTTCCCAGACAGATTTCAGATATCATTGCGGTAAATCATCATGTTCTATATTAATCGCTAAAAATCTACTTATATAAAAATACTAAAAGTTAAACTTCAGTTTTCATAATTTGTATTACTCCGAAAGATGTTGGAAATAAACATTGATGACTGACGTGTCAGTCTGATGTATTTCAAAAATTCAATTTCTCTACAATGATTTATCAACAAAACCTTTACAGTTACCTTCGAACAATCAACAATCAACTCAAAAAACTCACTTCTCAATGACAAGAAAACATAAGTTGAATCATTTATCATCCCGAGGCATAAACAGCATATAAATTAAACTGGCAATCCACCAAACCGATGCATTAGCATCAAGGTAATGGAATGAGGTGACAGTTACGTTAGTGACCGCTGCAGGGCTACCATTAAGCCATCTGGCTGTATATCTTCATAATGATGAAAAGCATACAGTTAACAGTAAGTCTTGGAAAGAATTAAGAGTAAACGCTATCGTACTATGTTTTCATAAAAGAAACTGATGAAATTGTTGATAAAATCAGTAAATGTGATGACAATTCAATAGTTCAAGATAGTGACAGCAACAAAGAATTCAACGATGACATAGTTACAACATGAAAAATTCAGTAGGCGTATACAAGAGAACATAATTTCTCAACAATAGTCGAAGAAGACAATCGTAAAGTCCCACCGCGTGCGACAGCTCACACTTTACAACTAGGTATCAACGCCAATAACGTCTGTCCTATTTTTGTCCGGTTATACATCTACTAATTTATAGTGCTATAAAGTTTTACTTGTCACTCACACGGGATTTATGCTCCGTCCGTCCTAAATGTGGTTTCTTCCGCTGACGAATTTGCTCATGTCAACGTCTACTATAAACAACATTTGAAGCGTACGGCGTAGGCGACAGAGGCGCCTTCGAGCCATTTGCCGTCTTCCATCTGTGACGAAACGACGATGAACAAAGGAGTATGTCTTCTGACGTAAAGTAAACAAAGTCTAATTTCCTGGACATGTATTTGCTGTACTATTTCTATTACAGTGTCTCACTAGGTAATATCCTCGGTACGCAATTTCGGTCTTATTGTTTGTGGTTGTAAATTGAAAGTCGTGTGTTTCCGATCAGATAAATGGAACCCTGTCGAAGGTGTGTGATGTAAATCGTGCAGGCGGCGCCGGCGACGACGTCGGGACGCCACTGCTCATACAAACAACCGTCGAAGCGTATCGAGGAAGGATGCTTAACACTTGCACCTCTAATTATATCCGTGGAACGCGTTGTAGAAACAAACACGTCTTTCTAGTCTAAAAGTTTGAATGTTTTAGGTTTTAAGTAGACCGAAGCAAATGATCTTGTTTATGACGTAATTCAGATTCAAAGAGCAGACGATATTATGCATTGAGACCTAAAGATCTTACAAAATGTTTCCTAATTTCCTGAAGTTCTATACTAAAGTCCTGTAAAGTAAACAGTCGTACTTGATACGCGTTCTACCAAAAATAGATACAATAAAGACGAACCACACGACGATCACAGAGCGCCTGAGAAGTGTCTCCTGGAAAAATGTTTTTAAAACGATGTAAAAGTTTCCGAGAACACGATTGAGGACAGGTTTGTTTATGTTGAGAGAAACAGACGTATGTCATTCGGATGACGAGATGACGAACTTCCTACAGAATGATAGCTATCGAAATAGCCGTGGTGGTCATAAAATTTGTATATAGGACAGGTGAGTATAAATTATATGAGCAGATGTTTTGCAAAGTTATCATACGAATCATTTCAATACTTTGCTGGAATTATTTTTCAGGATTGCAGCGTGACGATTTTATGGGATGATAGTTTAGCTTATTTTTTGTAATATAAAGTCATACATAACTAATTTAATTCAGTGCTTAACTGATGTAACTCTGGCTAATACTTTTATCGGTGTCTAAAGATAGATTTGTATACATAAACATATATAATATGAAATGTATGTTAATAGAAACTTTCGTAATACTTACTAAACACAAATAGATAACAGTGAAACATTAATATTTTTATTAAAACAAACAAATCTAAAAGTAAATATTTCAGCAATAACATTTTAATATTTTTATAGATTAAGCCGAACATTTGAACGCGAATGACTTAGTGAAGGTTTACGATCGAATATTTTATTTATTAGTTTGAACATTTTATTTATACTGACTCTATCAAGATGTAAGAATATAAAGGTTACTTTAACCATTTCAAATTTATCGCCAATAGTAACTTTTCTTAAAATTAAAACGCAAGCATTTAAAACAGACATAGTAAAAATAATTAAAAGACCCAAAATCGACTTAACAATGACAAGCATAAAATTTCAAAAACAAAATCACTTAACATAAATTCCCTTGTACAAAATTCAATAGCTGACAATGTCACCCTCCCCCTAAATTAAACTAACAAATGACAGACAAACCACATCAAACGTTCAATTTGTTAGCGACAGGGAACCATTGACAAAATCCATTAATGTCGACGCGGTATCTCGGCAATTAGTAAACAAATGAGCCAAATGACAGATCGAGATTGTTAACGGTGTTGGCACGGTGACAAGACGGACAGACAGAGACGCCACGGTTAAGGTGAACGCTGAATGTGAAAGAAATATTAAAAACGAAAGCAAAAAAGCTATGAGTAAAAACATTCTCGATGACGTACGATTTCATGAAGAATTTTAAAACAATAAATAAGAAAATGAGAATTGTATGAGAACAGAAATAAAGGAATTTTAATTAATGAAGTTAGTGGCGCCATTGTAATCCATTAATTTCATGGTGGTCTCGTGGTAAGTAAACAACGGAACTTCCTGAACGATAGAATTAAAAAAATAAACTGAAATCGTTGACAGTTTTGGCACTCTGACAAACCATGGTGAGGGCAGTGACGTCGAGAAATAGAACAGATGAAATCAAATTCATATTAATTGCGAATTATAAATAGTAAATTAAAAAAAAAATGTATTAACATACCATCACATGCCATTATTTAAAGAAAAACATCCATAACTTATACAAAACGTACGTACTAGTATATTAATTAGTGTACCTAGTATATTTATCAGCAAATATCTCAAAATACAAAAGAAATAGGAAATTGGGTGACTGATGTGGACTAGTCACCCATTAATGAGCCGGAAACTCTCGTCTGAGTGAAAAATGTCGTAATCAATAGAAAATGTTAAAACTCAATGAAGTTAAAGGCGCCAGTGGTGATCCATTAGTTTCACGGTGGTCTTGGCAGTCAGCTCACAAAGCTGAATGTCAGATCAGGATTGTTGACAGTGTTGGCAAAGTGACAAACGTAACTGGCGGTATGTTTAAGGTGAATGTAGATGGTGAGGAAATCTTCATTGATAGTAAAGATGTTTTAGGTTTGATCGATGTTTGGGATGGTAAACAAACATACAGCGATCTTAATCTGTGATGTTCAGGAAATGCATAACTCAATTCAGTCAACGATGCAACAACAGCGCTACATTTGCTTTAAACGAGAAATGAAAATCAAAGGGTAAAAGAAACAGAAACGATTACTTTAGATAACATATCTATCGAAGCTAAAAATAGAATACTAACAGAAGAGAATTCAAATGCTGTTACAGAACACAAAAATCTTCTTCAAAAAAGAGACACAGAAACCCAACCAAACGTTTCTAAGAAAACAGAAGATAGGAACAATTCAACTGTTGAGCTTCACGAAGCATCCCCCTTAAACAATGTCCATGTGGCGACATCAGGAGTAACACATGTCGCTTTACAAAAACATCTCGATGTACCCACGGCCTCAACTGCAGCTATTTTAGATTAATGACAAACAACAGAAGACAATCGCTCGTTTTACACCGAATTAACGTCGATTTATTTTTTTGAACAGCGTCCATTTAATTACCTGGCGACTGAATCGTTTTTGGTCCAAAGGTTTAATGATTAAGTTATATTTGTAGATGAAGTAATGAGGGTGTGTTGTCTAAATTGTTGGTTCTAGGAAAATGTCCGGACGAACGGTCTAATGCATGAACGTTTTTGAAATTTCTTTGATTTAGAAGTTATTATTTAGTGGCGGTGGATTTATGAAAACTGAAAACTGATAATTTCTAAAATCTCAAACACATTTTGCTCAGTTTAGAAATCTAATGAACGTCATCTATGACGTTTGGTTGCTTTTTCAACAACTCAGAAACGAAAAACGATCAAATAATGACAATTACAATAAAAACGAAAATCAAGACAATTTAAAACATCCACTCGACGATTTCCTTCAAAACTTGTCCAAACAAATTGAAACTTTATTCTCAGAGTAAAGAAACCAAATTCAGTTGACTAGCTCGTAATGGGACATGCCCAGCGTATATCACGTCCCGGCAGTAATGTTGTCACATCTGATTTGAGTCAATTAGTGCCTTCTGTGTCTTTTATTTAATACGCCATTATAAATGTCAGCAACTTATTAGTACTAATAAATTAAACGATTCTGTTTTCTTTATTTAATTTAGTTTTTATTCCGTTCTTGTAACCTTCTGTTATTACAGGGCTGCTGATGGCTTGGCGGATTGCTGGGGCTCCAGCTCGAGGATCAAAGAAGGAACGGGATGATTTTTAGTCAGTAAGATTCTGACACTCTCACCTCACCTAAGGCGGGAGAAGTCATTGTCAATGAATATCCCCTGTTAAAAAAAAAAAAACACCCTCTGTTTTAAACGATATGTCTTTCGAAAGTTCTATTATGAGCTTTATTATTGTGTAGCTAATCCTTTATATCAAACTGACCTTTAAAGCAACCCATTTCCTTGTTATTATAGTGTAAAATCCTTTCTCATTTTTTGTTCTCATTAGGTTAAAAGTCAAACTTTACGTTTCTGTATGAGTATTGTCTGCCAGTCATATTCAATTTCATCTTTGCTGACTGATTATTGATTGGCAACATCTTATTGTTAAAAAACTAATATACCATAGTTGATGGAGTTTTTTAAAAAAGCCTAGGCATTGCTGTCTCTTCAGAAAAACCTTTGTGCCTATAGAATTTCTAATCTCATGCTTGGCAACCGTTATTATATTGGCTGGATGACTGGTTGATCGGCTGCTATGCAATACATCGGATCGATTCTCACGGAAGAATTTCTGTATGTGATCTACTAATTATTGTCAACCCCTGAAATAATCTACCGTTAATATTTTTAGTGTAAGCTAATTTTAGTAGTTGGCGTATACCAGATGTCAGCTGTAAGCTACTGAACTGTAGGAACTTGTCTCTTTATCTTATCATGTTCCAGCACTTATTAAGGTCGCTTTGACTTCTACCGAGTCAAGTTTGAGGAACGGCACACTCAAACTTTAATATTTCAAGATATACTAATATACCGCTTCGTTCATCGAGTGGTGGTCGACTCATGGGTTTCAGGTTCGATTCCTGTCCAGACAAAGCATTGTTGTTTTTTTTTATCTTTCAGTAATAGTATCGAAATGATTAGTGTATGGTAATAGGCTTATCCCCTATACACGCAATTCTAGTGAAAACCTCTATGCCCGTTTGAGGATAAAAAGGTATGACGATTATGTTAATGTAAATTAACTTTTATTTTCCAACTCTAAGAGCTTACAATACTGAAACCACACAACTACAGCTACAATTTAATTACAAACATTTCACATTATTCCTGCACTGGCATTCAGTACTAGACGTGCCGTCATATTAAAGCACTATTCACCTTTAACTTAATTAGAACTATATCGTACACTTGAGTGCAAAATAAATAACACGCGTGTCGTAACGAGCTCACTTTCTTCCGTGCGCATGACGCGTGAACAGGCTCGTACACTTGGATGCATTAATTGTTTCTGCTCGCCAGTGTATTACGCAAAAACTTCCGTTTTATGTCGTACTGTACGGATTTAATACAAAACTGTTACACTGCCTGACAATTTAAACTGCCTCTCTATACATTGCCGTTTTTCTTCACAAATTTGTTCTTTTCTACAGTTGTAAAGCGGTAATGGATGATGTTTTTAGTAATTGGGTAGTGTTAGTTATTGATAGTCGTTTGTCAATATATGTACTCGGTATATAACAAGTTTGTATAATTAGAGTTAGATAATGTTTTCCTTTGTTGTGACAGCTGATTGGCCAATGAAATGCATTGAATGACATACGGACTAGAAATCGAGGGTAATTTGAAGTGTCAATGAGTTTTGTAAGACGTGTAGTGGGTTTGTTTCCTTTCTATCGTTGTTGTTAGTTATGATACGTTGTTCTGTGTATTTAATGTCATTTAATATATGATTCTAACTTTCATGAGGTTTTATTTTTTGATCGGAGTGGATTTCAGAGTACATAACAAAAACAAACCCCTTCCTTGTACTGTGAGGTGTCACTAATATGTCGGTGTCGATATATCTTGACTTAGGGGGTTACTAAAAATTTAGGAAAAATTAATCAAAACGAGAATTTGTCTCTTTATCAAAAAGCTAGGCGTCTTATGAAGTACAATTGCCTCAAGGAAATCAGTCCGTTTGCCTACTACTGATATACCTTTTTTCATGACTTCATGTAATGTCTTGTGCCAGGCAAGGCGAGATATCAGACTCTTATTGAATAAAAACCACTCTGTTTGTACTGCTGCTTTTTGAGCCGGAGCTCCTGTAAACCCGCTAGATAGTCCGCAGCTCCGGATCAACTACTATACCTACGAAGCAATTTCCATTCCAAACAGCATTTCCATGAACTACCAAAGTAAACAAAATACCCTGTGACTTATGAATATTCTTCAAAGAGTACAAGAAAATAAAAATATTCCAGAAAAAAAAACAACACAGTACCAATTCACAGTCACTTTACACTATACCATAACACTTATAGAGAGATCAAAGAAATTTAGTAACTACTAATAAATAAGATCAGTTTATAAAGACAAGAGCCGACATTTAATTTAGATTGTTTAAAATTAAACACGTGTCGAATTGAAACTTTAGATCAGATCAAAAAACTTGATGATTTGAATAATGTTGCAATGATGGAGTGTGATGAAGTGGGTGGGTTTGGTTCAAGAAATATGTTTGATGATAGAACTGAGTTTGGAAGTGATACAAAATTGTTTTTCGATGAACTCGATGTAATGAGTAGTAATGTTCTAAACAATAATAATGATGGAGCTGGTATTTTTGATGTTTCAGGTAGTAAAGAAAAAGTATTTGATACTATGGTCTCACAGAAAACCGACGTAAAACAACGCTTGCGTTGTGTAAGTGAAGTTACCGGAGACCCAATTACCATCCTCTCTAATCTTACCAATCCTCGATTCCCCAACAACCCTTAAATTCCTAAGTCCCAAAAGGCCGGCAACGCACTTGCAACGTCTGTAGTGTTTCGGGTGTCCTTGGACGACGGTGATTACTTACTTCAGGTTATTGTTATATTCGTTTACTTGCTTATACCATAAAAAAACTAACAGTTGCTACATTTAATGTCCATTCATATAAATAGTTATAATTAACATCAACCTATATGGTTATCGTGTCCTAGAAGAGTATCAAGTAAAGTAGGTATTTGTTTACATCATCAAACTGTTCCTCATTTTACTTCCTTACAGTTTCAGCTAATTCATATTTTTATATAACCACTAGCCTTTAAGATTCAATATTAAATTCTTGTACTAGTGAATCATGCTCATCTTTATCTTAAATATCTATTGTAACGTTTTTTAAATCACATATTCATTTGACACCTACATCATTCAGTACTATAGTGTTATCAACGTAGCGTTCAGCCTTTCTCTCCTCGATAAACCGTACACGAAATCTAATTGAACTTCATTTAAAGACTCTCGAACCAAAAACATCACATCCTCACACCACGTACAATGACTCCCGCCGTAATCCAAACAAAAGCACAAATGACAAACGGTACCCCGAAAAATAACCAGTGACTCATATAACCTGGCCAATTTGAGAAGACTGGTGGTTTCTATAGAGTTTTAAGGTTTGTTAAGCTTTTTCATTTGTCTGGTTTCGAGCCCACCCGGGCGTGAGAGATTGTATTTGTTTATATTAATTTTTACAGCGGCCGCGACAGAAACCAGAGCGAGAGGGCTAATTATAGACGTGTTCCATGCTACCACGTGGGGTCGTTGACGCTGCTTCATACTGTTAAATGTAATAGAATTGAAGAGGTTCCAAGTTGATGAGATTGGCAAACGATAACATTGTTACAGTCTAGAAATGTTTTTTGGTTTTCGCTAAAGCTTTCATGAAAAAATCACTTGTAGATATTGTTGCAATTATTTTCATAGTAAGTTTACTTTTGTGTACTGATAATGTCAACTTCTTTGTGTATAATAGCTTGAAAAAATTAGGTAATCCTTGGAGGTTCCTAGAATACTTGTTAGGTGGTTTTTAAAAGAAATTGATCAATTAATTTTAACAACTGTTATTTAGCAATTAAGCTTTTAATTTGTATTAGCCCTTCAGCGCTAAAATTGTGCTAATTCTTAGTACTTCGTAAAGTAATTGGATATTTTATCTTCTTTATAAAATCTACCTAGAGGTTTAGGTGAAATATAAACCTGAAAAGCCTAAATATTAAGAATCCATGTATACAGCATACAAGACAAACATTTTAGAGAGGTTACTACCGAACTAAGGTCACACAAGTTAAAACTCTTTATGTAAAACGCGGTCCCAACAATAAATTAACCACAAAATCTTTGAAAATTAATTTTACATATTTAATAATCTAAAATTCTAAACCCATCTCAATTCATTTTGTATTTGAACAGCGCGAAATAAAGCTGTCAAGTTAAACTGTTCGCATTGATTTATTTCAGAGTAAACATACAAAGTAAGGCTTCGTACTTATCCAGTTATGAATTATAGAAGGTGTTGAACATGTTTGAATAAGAATCTCTATTTGCTATTAATTTGGTGTGGTTTTTGTCCAGAATTTGGCAAATATATTAATATTATAATCATTTATTTGTTTTACGTCTGGATAACTTACAAGAGAGGTCAAAGTGAGACAAAGCTTTTATGTCTAATACGATTCGTTTAGCATCTTTTCATGTCGTTAAAGATGCATTCCAAGTTCCAGATGCAATTTTTATGGTACAAGCCGGCAGATGATTGGACTTATCACCTGATGGTAAGCAATCGTCGTCGCCCATGGACACCCGAAACACCAAAATATTTTTGAATCCAGTACCTAAAAGTAAAAATCGCGATATACCTAATTTATGTAGCAACTTAAGCAAAACATTCAAAATCATATTATTTTCTTCTATATTTATTAATTATAACATGACACAACACACCGTTACGTTCATTGCCACAGAATAATATTAAAAGACCTGTCATTAAAATTATAATCTTCTCACTTTTTACTCAGCGGTAATTCCTATAAGAACGGTAGTCCATTTGTCCGGTCGGCGATGCGATGGTCGTTAGTTCGAACTCAGCCGTGACCGATGTGTTTTTCCAACCAACCATGCAGTCTGAATTTATCACTGAATTCAAACGGTGATGTCAGGAATCCCCGTTGGTTGCTGGAACTTCCATTTAGAGGCATTAAGAATACCTGGTGCTCAACCATTGTTGGGTAAATTATCTGGGTTGTTTGTTCTGTGGTTGTTTTACGTGGTTGAGCTGGAAAAATATCGGAAGGTTACAACTACTTGGGTGGTAAAATCGTGTATCTTAAGTTAGACTTACTATTGATATTCGAATAGATTCAGAAAATACACTATGGAACAGGTTTCTTTTAGAAAAATCCAACTGTGGAATCAATTAGATCACCGAGAATAAAAATCGTAGGTCAATTCAACTAAACCTTCTTTGCACTTAATGCTATTACTAAAGTTCAATGCCCTCTTTCAAACAGTTGTGACAACATTAACATACCACCAATACTTCCAAAGCTACTCACAAATTAACAAACGTAAAAACAATAAATACTCGTAAAGAAAAGTCCCAAAACCAAACCACACTGTATCAACAAAGTGACAATATTCCAAGTAAACACATTACAGGACAAATGGACCGGAGAAGGCGTGACCACGGTTCTACTGAATTACACGAATTCCCAATAAAGACGGGACAAGTGTCCGTAAAATGTACGGTCGCGTGTGGTCACCGGACGCTTATGAATGGGACATTGTTAATGAATGGGACGTTATTTGCAATGATGCAGAAACTGATGGTATCGAAGGATTTATGACAATTTCTGGTGGTTTCTGGAAAGCTCATGAAATATTACGTATTGTATTAATGCGTTTTAGCCGCCAAACAGTTTGGCATAAGTGCACACGTCACAAATGCATCAACAGCTTATAACTGCTGACCAGAGAGAAGCTTTGAGCATTAATCACCACGCTTGCTCGATGCGGATTGGCGATTTCAAACGTATAATTAGAAATTATAAGCCCAGGTTTCTTCATCATTCGTCCGTAGTGTCTAAATTATCTTTGAAAGTACAAAATAACTAGGAAAAAGTCACATTGGTACTTGCCGTTGGTAGGTTTCGAGCCCACACCCTCATACATGAGAAACAGGCATCTTAAACCTCCAGGCCACCATGACAGCATAAGTGAGGATTCCACGAAAAACTTAATTCGCGATGTTGCAGACCAGAATTCATTTGTCCCCACCCATACTCTTCCTAGTGGTGACACAAGGGCCTACCTGCAGTCGTAGAACATTTAACAGAGATCTTCAACGATTGTCGAATAAGAAGTCAATGTTATGTCAATGCCCTCTTATATGGAGGAATCCCATACCTAAACCAAGTCATGTGCTGTTGATGATGATGATGAATACATGCCCTTGTAACAATAAAGGAAATAAAAAAACAACCTTAATATTAAAGTGTCAAGTACAAAAAAGACACTATGTTCGTTATAAAATGTTCAAAAGAATTTCTGATACAAATCTGGTGATAACATCTCGTAACGTTAAAAACAATAATCAGTGCGCAAAAACAGAAGTGCTTGCGAACAAAAAAAATATGGTTAAGTGTGATTTTAATCGTAGTTAAGGTTCACAGTTCTTACGAAATACATACATTAGAATAAATCGTTAAAAATGTATAGTTCGTTAGATAGGTATTAAAATATCAATATTTCAATATTGGGATCACATCAAAAAGTTTCTGATTAACATTCCTAAAGAAAGAAAGGAAAATATAGGGCTTCATCTACAAAGGATACTAATCAATACTATAGAGATCTTTCTTACTCTTGAATCCAATCCCGATCGATCAACATTGATATTGTGAAATTTCGTACTCTTGAGTTGCAACACTAGCGCCCATTGCATCCGTATTGCGTGAATATTAAAATAACTAAATTATATTGAGTTGGACTCAACAGATCTACCATTGGGGTTGAATGTCTTCATGTTGAATAATTATTGCATTGAAATTGAGATTAGTTTCAAAAGTATACGCCCTGGTACCGAAAACGATTTCCCATCACGGAACCCCAAACTACAGATTGAAAACAGCCTGGTCACACGTCCACCTGCCGTAATTACTTTAATTGAGTTTTTTTCAATTAAAACCCAGTCACGGTGAGGATGTCTCTGTCTGAACACGATCGTAACATTTGATATGTATCTCCATAATTGGTCGGGTTTTCTCAATACCCCGGCTAATATGCCGTATGTATGTGGTAAGATGGTACTAAGGATTGTGATAGAAATTGTAATACTGCGGTAATTATGTTCATAAATTAATTGACAAAGGTATTAGGGTGTTTTTCTACCAGACATAGGCTATGCAGCTATGCATATCATCTTCGTAAGATGTAATAGCTTAGCTGTGAAACTATATGACCGTTTCCACTGATACTAAGCTATGCAGCTGTGCGAGTAAGCTGTGCTGTGAAGATACGCAGCTCGATTTTGCAATGTATCGATAGTAGGGAAGTTATCCATAACACGCATCTTATTTTCATATAAAAAATATAGCTTTACGAGTCGGTTTCCACCAGTGCTAAGCTATGTGTACCAAAGAATATGATTGATGAAAGCTAAACGCATCCACAGCAACGTAGCATAGCACATCTCTGATGGAAATGCACTAATTGTGCCTTTTCACACTCCTATCTACACTTACAAAGACAATGATAATAAAACGAAACTACCATAACAGCAGGTAAGTAATAAAATCTTATCTTTTAATATAACATTACATTATTAAATCAGTTTTAACGATGTCACAGTATTCTGGCCTCCCCTTGTCACGGATGGTGACCAAAATGACCAAGAAGTGAATGCTAAGTAACTTTTTGATTTATATTAATTACTAGTTATTGTCCACGACTTCGTTCACGTAGAATAATGACTTCTGGCATAATATATGTTTTTGTATTATTATTTTTTTGTAAAATATAATATTAGCCGAATTAGCCAAGTTACTCCTTAGTAGCTTTCTGCCAACAAAATTTTCGACAAATTTGGTACAGTAATTTCAGAGATAAGCTGAAACAAGCAAATAGACAGACAGACAAACATTTTGAAAAATGTGTTTTGGATGTATGTATCGTATTTATATTCAGATGCATGCAAAGCGGTTATTTCAAAATCACAAACAGACAATCCAATTTTATTTATTAGCCTAGAAGAGAATCGTGTGACTTGGCGTTTTAATTTATGAAGCAAAAACAGTAGTCTTTGAAGAATTACGTCAGGAATCAAAAGTTGCGTTAATTCTTATGAATTAGTGTTATGGACATTGTGTCATTGTTTTGGAGAGAAGTCAAGTTTGAGTCTCATTTTGGCAGTGTGTTCTGTACCTTTTGATATGAGTTTGTACCTTTTGATATGACTTCACATTAAAAGTAATCGGAACAAGAGTTCGGAGCTCTGATTGGCCGGCTCGAATAAAAAACAACCAATCAGAGAACCGAACGCCCTCTCGTTTAGAACGTCTTCTTGATTACTTTAAACGTAAAGCAAACGTACAGTACGTTCTATTAAGTTACGTTTTGTGAAATGCTTCGGTAGACACTCTTTTTTGAACTGAAATATACGTGAAAAATATTAAGGTTCTAGTGTGTAGAAATAAATAACACTTACAAATTGAACTGTTTTTTTTTTCAATATTATTTACAATCGTTTGGGACTTTTAAAAGGCATAGTTAAAGATAAATGAAGACTGGCTTTAGTGTTCACGGTCCCCTAAAATGTACAAAGAAGCAAAATGTCTCAAAGTGCCTAATTAGCGTTTATGCTTCAAAGATGACTATCTCCAAGTAATCTTGTATCATAATAGACATTTAACGAAACTAAAAGCTTGTTATTATGAAAGTGTTACGTTTCTAATTCTCGTATTCTAAGATGATGTCACAAACTCTGTATGGCGAATTAATTCGTCTTTTTTGGAGATGTCTTAGGTGTGGCTTTTGACGTTTATGACAATTAATATAAGATTTATTTTCGTTTAACATAATTTTTAACGTGAAATACAACACACCTGTTTTTAACTTTGAACTAGGTTAGTAAGCAAGGAGCCATCAGTTTTCACCAGATCTGTTTAAATATACAGATTGTCCCGTACATCGACGTCCAAAATTAAATAGCAACCTTGCCAATCATCTAGTGCCATTTGGACGTCGACTTATGTGACACTCTGTATAGCCTTAGGTTGCTGTATGTCCCTGAACATGCAACCCTCATTAGTGAGAGGGATCTAACTTATTACTATGGGTTTAGAAAAACTTAGAAGACACTAACAAGCTCAAAAAGTCCAACACATAATTTCATTTAAAGACACAATTACGTAGTCCAGGTGCCTTCATTACACATGTAAGTGACAACGCATGCGCCACGAACAACGACGGACTTAATAAGTCGGATCCCTTTATACCCTTAGAAATATCAACCATGTTACACCTTTTTCTCAATATATAAGTACCAACGAGACATTTCAACACACTGTCATCTCGCTAATGACATCAAAAAACAATAAAACGTGACATAAATTAAGTCACAAACGGTGCAAGCAGTATTGGCACAAAGAAAACCGACATGCCTCAAATACCTTGTCATGCACCATCGTAAACAGTCACACGTTTCATCGAAATTCAACAATTATTAAATTCCCTAATTAGGCCTTATAAGGGTCCTAAAAAGGGCCCGCTCAAAAACTAGCAACGGTCACCTAATAGACGAGTGTCGCATTGCTATACGTACGAATTTAATCGCGTCGGTACTCTTTGTGACGTGGTAAATGCAAGATGGCGGACACAGATCAAAGGGGCCGCCCGTGTGAGGCTCCCGCGGTGAAATGTCACCGCGCTCGATCAATTAACGACTATCCAATGTTAATGTGTTATTGATATCGGAATAGCGAAGTCCCAATTGCCGTAGCTTATTCGATTTTTTGTGTGGTCTAAGTGATAATTGGTGAGCGTAATTGAATTTAGCCGTTACGTAATTATGTGTTGCGGAACTAAGCGCTGTGACATTTGCGTTATATTACCCTTAATGGATGGTTGTCGTGGGCTAGGCTTAGTTTTATCTCACGTAAGCAGGTCATTATTATTAATTATGTTCTTGCTTAATACATCTAGTTGTATACCATGCAATCGAGAAGACCTATGCCGAACATTGAGCGAAAAACGGTTAAATAGTTTGGTAGAATTAATGAAAAAATGCCTTAATAGAGAATAGTTATTACCTATAATTATTATTTCTCCACAATTGTTAACCGCTGACGCTTCTAACTTGGACCACACAAAATATTTAGCCGTGCGTTGAGGAAACTAGGCTCAATCAGGCCACGATGGACAAACTAATGGCCATAACAAATTGTTACAGACATACACATGGCTCCAATATGTACAGATCAACAGAACTATTAATTTTATTAGTTGTTTTGAAACGAACGATCGCCTCTCAACCTTCGAAGGTAACATTGGGAAATGGGAGCAAGTATTCTAAATAGAGTTGTAGGGAATGTCATAGGTTATTTGAAGATCTCTAACTTTAACGTGGACAGACTACCTGATTAAGGTAGTAGGGAGCTGCTGGATGCAGGTCGTTTCCAACCGGTCTATCTGGAAGTCATTGGGGGAGGCCTATGTTCACGTTATGATTGATATGATGATGACGAATAATGAACTTTCTTATAGCATTAAATTGTTGTAGTTTCTGGTAGCTTTAACATTATTGACTGTCATGAATGATGAAGGTATAGTACAAGCGATTGAAAAAAATGTTGTGCCTTGCACTTGATAAGCTGGTACATCGTCATTGACATAGTCTCAACAGCTAAACGACGTCTATGACTTTTAGATACCGAATAATGACTTCCGAATTAATCAGTGGAATACCTGCTATTTAAAATGGCTTCTTACTGATTACTGATTATCTGAGTACCTATGTTGATTTTATTGTGGACTATTGTATTCACTACGCCATTTGTATATGGAGCCACAGTGATCTTAATGTATTCACCGCTACACTTCTCTCATTAATCGAATTAACCGTCTTATTTCAAATACCAAGTCACCGTAACATTCCCTTTCAAAGAAAAGAACATTGACAAAATAAACAATGAAAAATTATTTCTAAACAAAATTCTTCGTTAATGACCTTTTGTATATAAATTAGACTTTATGTTCTACGAGACAAAGTCTTAATTTATTGTATTGTATATAATTTGATTATATAGACGTAATGTAGTGTTAGGGTGGCTGGAACAAAAGTAATACGTTATTGATGACTGCATAGATTGCGGGAGGGTCCAACTATCTGGTGTAGCACCTTTAATTACGCTGTGATTTTTATACGATCCGATTTTGTGATGTGACGATACGATATACGTGTATTGTTGCCGTCGTATCGTATCGTGGGTTGTTGTAATTTAATAATTTTTTATCTAGTTGATTTGTTGATAACGGTCAAAACTCGATT
This sequence comes from Spodoptera frugiperda, assembly GCF_023101765.2. Lineage (NCBI taxonomy): Eukaryota > Metazoa > Arthropoda > Insecta > Lepidoptera > Noctuidae > Spodoptera > Spodoptera frugiperda. Next base: position 10,639,685 of record NC_064214.1, on the reverse strand, counting down.
GATGAGCAAATGATTTTTTGATCTGATTCCTAAATGTAATAAATTTATATCTAATTGCTTCATTGATAATGGTGGAAACTCGACTGACGAGCAAATGATTTCGAGTCTGATTCCCAGATCGGGGAAAATATTATTGGGATTTTTCGTTATGCAAATTATCCGTAAAAGTGTGCAGTCTAGGGATATATATGTATAGGTATAGCGAAATAAAAGGTTGGCAACTTATTAAATCGAATTTACAACAAACACCCATCGTGCTTTCCTTTAGTAAGTAATAAGTAAAAGGAAATGCATAAATTAATCAGTTGAATTTTATTGAGCACTCTTTTATTCACACGATTTTTATTTCTAAATCTTAACACCAAAATCACACAACAATCCGATTTAAACTCACAGTTAAATTATATAATATGTTGATTAATAGTCAAAAGGCAACGTACTAATAAGTATCAGAATAAGAATTAAAATAAGAATGTAGGTATCTCTTAATTAAACAACATAACATCTAATAGTGACGTCTGTATGAGAGACATCTTAGGTACCGTACCTATCAAAAAAAGGGAGAGCATGACAATATCATAAACATTAATCAATACATATACAACTCATTCATTCTTAATTTCTAAACACTTTGGTTAAACAAGATCCTTTAGAAAAAAGGAAAATCTTAGCAACAAAATCATCCACCAATCCGCTACCGACGCACCGAATCGTGAACACTAAACATCGTATCGCAGACAGATACGAATGTACACCATTCACAGTCCAGTTAGATGCCGCTACACAATACGTAGATCAGTGGTCACAAAGTAACAGAGCGGCAACATTTAATGACTGCGGCTGTCCAGTTACTCCAGTGGTATGTATGGTTTCGTCACTCGCGTTATGTACAGGAACGGAATTGCGTTTTTGATGATGTTCACGAGTTTGATGCAAGATTTTTGTGACGTAATTTTGATATTAATTAGTTACTTTTTGTGTTGCTCTTATTGTCTGTAATCTTAGTTTTGGTTGTAAGATAAGTCCTTGTAAAGCTGAAAAACAAACCTGAATTAAACCTGATTTACAAATGATATAACTTGAATCTCAAATAATCCTCACGTTGTTGCGACTGTGTCGCATCTGGTGTTGCGGGTGTCCATGGGCGGCGCCGATCACTTACCATCAGGTGACCCATTTGCTCGTTAAGAAAATACTGTTTCAAGTTTCAAACACCATAGCTTAGGAACTAATCTTAAAAATAATAGTATCTAACTTCTATTATTTTCATGGAAACACTTCCAACGAGGACAATCCACCAGCTATAAAAACAACACACTCAAGTAGCACATACATATCATCACTTCACTGACTTACAACTTACCCAACGTCCATTAGCATTTTTACGACAGGCCACGCAATAAAAAAATGTCTTGCAAGCAATTATTAGGTATCAAAGTTACAGTTACAAAGTCCATCCGTTTTATATCGAAATGTCTGACCATAATAACACAGGAAGGCAAAACAATGCCGGTTGACCTCATATCTCTGAACAAGTCTATGTCTTTGACGGGGAATATTTTGGACGCAACGTTTTAAAGGGAAAACTTTGGTTGAAATTAGAATTTTACTGGGTTGGTTGAAGGGATGGGAGTAAGCGATTTTTGAGACTAATTTCAATAGGAGCATCATCATTGACATACCATGACAGTCTACTGCGGGACTACGAGGCTTTCCTCTAAATAAAAAGAGTTGGCCATAATCTCTACGCTTGGTAGGGAAATTGGAGATTGCAGTAAAAAGGTTTAATATGAACTGCGGACTACCTAACGGGTTTACCGGGGCTCCGGCCCGAGGAGTAGGAATGGGTGGTTTTTAGTCAGTAAGAGACCAACACTCCCTCTCATCTCGCTCAAGGAGGGTAAAGATATTGACTGTTAAATGTTCTGCTTTGGTTGCTAGAAGATAACGTCTGGTCATAAATATTAATATTCTACACTGCCGTCAAAAATTGGTTACATTTTATTTATTTTGTATAGTCTTATGAGACTAGATTCAAAGTACAGATAGCTACTATGTATTTTACTACTTCAGATATAGGTACATTGGTGATTAATCAAAAACAGTTAAGTTACGTGATCATGTTATGGTTTCATGGTTGGTCGCCACTGTAGATTCTGACTTGATAGAAGTTGCAATGTTTGTGAATATGAACGTTGAACGTTTTTGAATTGCTTAACAGATTTGGATAGCTATATATAACACTTTTGGTTTTATAATTATTACAAATCGATAAAGAATTTTTTTAAAACGCCTTCTACCCTTTTTATTTGCTACATAAAAAGTAGCCTATGTTCTTTCGTTCCCCATTAAGTGTCTAAAGTTTCGCTGTTACGTCTTCGCGCACCTAATATTGGTTTGTCTCTGCATCACCCAAAGGTTTGGTTGGTAGAAAATGTCTGCGGCATTAAGCCCACCTTGGACATATCTATGTGCATGAACAGGTAAATAAATAAAATAATAAATAGCTTTGAGAGTTATATAAAAGGCGCCCATTCTAAATTATTTTTTTCTAAATTATTTGAGGTTATTCATATGCACGAGTGCATCACCAATCACCACATCTTCATTCATTACATTTTTAACACCTTTGGTATTTGCAGTCTAACAAAAAAAAAAAAATAGTAACTAGTGTTCTCGAGTTATTTTTGTTCAACCGATATTGATTAATAGACACGAACATCCCAATGATACTTGGAATATTTTAGAAAGGTGCATAGGTACAGTGACAAATTATGAATCCAAAACTTGTTAACATTTCAAACTCGTTTCAAAAGACAAATATGCATTGAGATAAAACATATTTATCTGTTCTCTTAATCCTAACTAATTTACTTTAAAAAATATTAGAATTTAAAACGATTATACAGAAAAATGGATGACATAATTATTAATGAACTGATATTATAAATATCAGCGACAGAATTAATATAAATACCTATTAGAGAAGTAGTCTAAAAAGATTATCTTTAGTTTTAAATATCCTTTTTACCGTACGAGTTTGTTTTAAGTTAAACGAAAACGAAGTTTAACGTAACGCAAACTAGCCTATGTTCAGCAGTATGAAGACGTCCTATAGGTGATATGACGGACGGTGATGAGGTAGAGTTACATATTAAAAAAAGTTTGATGCAAAAAGTCGATAGCATTAACCATCTTAGCATATAAGGTTATTGCAAGGAGAAAACATATTGTGTCTCGCGTAAGTATCCACGTGCATCTCAAGGAACACGGCGGCACAGTGGTCACGTTAACCATGTTAGGATTAGGGTTATTGGAAGGAGAAGATATATGTGTCACGTAGGCGTACTCATCAAGGGGTTGGTTTAATAAGAGGACTGGTGCCTCCTTTAGGTGTAAGATGGCGACTACCGGGGAGGTTTTAATGAGGTAAAAATCCCACACTCACTCGTTTTTACCCCAGTAAGCTAGGCGCTTTCAAATCACCAAAAAAATAAAGGTGTACACAACATATAGTGACAATGATCCTTGTCATCCGCTAATCGCGACCTCTCACGCCCTACACCAGCCGCGCCACTATACAAGGTGTTATTATGTAAATGATGAGAGCTCCGTTTCGGCTGAGTCAATACAACGGGTAAGGTAATCGACAACACGTCCAAATTGTACCGCCTCTGGTTTCGGTACCAGAAATGAATGACCTTAGACAATGATGGAACATGGAACAAACTTCCTGAACGTTTTCATTTAGGAACTGTTGATGGTCTATTCTATTCTGTTTTGGCTTTGTAGATGACTTTGGCTAGTATTATTTTGTGTCTATTTTGGGATTACGTGTTTTCTATTTAGGGAGTTGAAGGTGTAATTTTTATCAGAGTTACTGTTAAAATTGAGGATCTAAACATCACATTCTTCGTCCCCCGAAAGGTTTTTTTTTAAAGGGGGAGTATCATCCAAAGACTTCTCCCGTCTTGGGCGAGGTGAAAGCGAGTGTCAGACTCCTACTGACTAAAAACCACCCTGTTCCAACTACTGCTTTTCGAGCCGGAGCTCCCGCTGTGTAGTCCGTAGCTCCGGACTAGACCCAGATTAGAAAAGGGGAAGAATGCAATATTTTAATACCTTCTTACTCCTACTCTGGCTAGATATTCGCGTTTACTAGTATTTGAACTAGCTCTTTTTGATTCTTGGAACTGAAAAACTATGTCAAATCTGTTAGATATTTGTCTTGAGTGTGATATTATGATTTCTATTAGGTCTAAATTATTGATTAACAATATTTTTTTACGTTCAAATTCTATGTTGATCTCACCCAAGAACCGAAAGGAGACCTTTTTGGTGCAGCCAACTTTATATCATTCCACTGTAAGATACTAAATATACACAACGCTTAAATTAACAATTACAACATTCTTTGAATTAATTATTCACAAGAATAACAATACTTCTACCATTAATTCAAAAGTAATGAATAAATTAAGTATTTATTTATCCCTTTTATAGGCATAAAGTGTCATTTAAGGAAACTGAGCATTCTCAGCGCTGTTAAAACATCTTGTAGACATTGTGGGGAATGACGTCAGGTCACGATGTTACTTCCAAGCAATTTAATCTGAGCTGAGCATTGTGACAGTCACACTGAATTATAGGTTATCGTGATTAGCACTGGGAATTGTGAGAACAGAAGTTCAAGTGATTTTTTCTGAAAATGGTTTTTAAATTTTGATAATTATAGGTAACTAAGTAAATACGCTGCTTCGTTGGCTGAGTAGTCATAAGTACGACTGCCGAACAAAGGTTCGATTCCCAGGTCAGACAAAGACCATGATGCGGAGCGAGAGGGAATGGGACGCCGTCTCTCCTTTCTGCGAAGCAGTCGTGCTAGCTAAGGTCGATGCGGAGCACGTGAGGGAACGATACTCGTCACGCCCCAGCTACCGCAGAAGACACTCGGGCGTCGGGGATCGCGGGTCGTTCTCCGGCCACCGTAGTACGGCGAGCAAGGAGCTCGCCGCCCGACCAGAACCAGACTGCTCGTACGGCGCGTCGCGTTCCGCGAGCGCCTCAAAGAGCCAGACCACCACAGATGGGACCCAATAGGGCTGATGCCTGATCCGGAGCTGCGGACAACGTAAAAGGTTACCGGGGCTCCGGCTCAAAGCAGGAGAAGGAACGGGGTGGTTTTTAGTCAGTAAGAGTCTGACACTCCCTCCCGCCTCACCCAAGGCGGGAGAAGTCATTGGATGATTTTCCCCCCTCAAAAAAAAAAAAAAGGTCAGACAAAGAATTGTTTGGCTATTTTCAGTTTTTCGAAAATATCTCAGTACTAGCTCTGGAAATGTGCCCGGTATATGGCTGTAGACTCACCCTACGCTGCTACAACGAGATACATAATTGCTTAATTATATTATGTATCGTCACGCCTTTTATCCACAAAAGTGCAAATTATGGAACTATACAATGTACACCTACTTTTCACCATTTGTGTTATATATATGACTGTGTCCCATGTAATAGAGGGTGAACCTAAGATTTAGATTTCAGCCATGATCGTCCCACTGCAGGGCAAAGGCCTCCCTACCTTCCTTCCACTCCTCTCTGTTTAAAGCTTTTTGAGGCCAATCCTTGTCATAGTATGAGCCTAAAGCCCAGTAAAAATGAACCTTCTGCAATAATCAAATTCCAATGTAATAAACCTGATGACGTATGTTCAGTTACTGCAGTAACTTTAGTCATCATTAGGCAAATTGTATGCAAATGTTATGACCATCGTCTTTCTTTTATTACCTTTAATGGGTCATACGATGGGAAAATTGCGTCAGGCATGTATAACATGATATAATGTCACGACTGGAATTTATATAAAAGTTAACAGGTGTGTCATTCATGTAGAACTTCATGTAACTACAAATTTTATTAGATATATAGGAATTATTTTTACCTAATGTACAGATGTTGGTACAGTCATAAGTAGTAAATTTTTAACTTTATTAACTTTACTGATTGTACAATATTTTACTAGCTTCTATCAGCGGCTTGCGTTCCTGTGGGATAAAAAGTAGTCAATGCTTTATTCCAAACTATAATATACCCATATTAGATTTTTCCCGTGTCAGTTGTTTTGACGTGACTGAGTAACAAATATAGAACCTTCTTGACGAGATTGAGAGAAGAGTCCTTTGGAAAGCAGTGGCCACTGGCTGATAACGATGATGATGATTGTCACAAGTACCACAAGATATAGTGTGAATTCTGTCTTTTTCTTTCCTTATTGATTATTGCTGCCTCTTGAATGCTTTAAATGCAGCTTCTGAGCGAGAATTCACGTCCAATTTATGGGTTAATTATTAATTTTCAGATTTAAATACAAAAGAGTTTGGAAGGGCGCATATAGTAAAACGCTCACATCTTATATGAAACTTTCATTTCATTCCTAATTTTATAACACATACGTAACTAACGGTTTTACCATAACTAGACTGTCGCTAAACTCACGATGCACTTTTGTCCTCCAATAGTTCAAATAACATGCAACATGCTAATAAATAGCCTGCGCAAATTATTTTGCATATTTTCCTCTTGTTATCTAAGAATATGAATGTTCGATGACAATTTCCCGGACACTTGTACCTAAGCATGATCTCATCTTGACCCCACAAGTCAAGGTCCTTCATCACTGACGTTTCAATGCACAATCATTAAAAATCATTGTACGAACATATTTGTTATTGAGACGCACTTTTTATAAAGTTTTGCTTGGTGATAACTATTTTTTTTTTGGCACCTTGACATTTTAAGGAAACTTCCTATACCTACTTGTATTTTGGTTTTTCTTTTCAATTTGTTTCTATTCTTTTTTTCTGTGTTTCTGATTTTATTTGCTGCTGTGTATGTTTACGGTAGTATTTATTGTAAACCAAAAACTACTGAAATGTATTTGTAATATTCTTTTTTTATTTTTTTTCAAGTGGAGTGCCAGTACTTTCGTGTAGAAATTATAAAACATCAATTAGTTAGATTCTTATTCTTTAGGTTTCAGCATACAATCACACCGGTTAAGGATAATACAGTAGGTTTTTTCAAGAATATTTCCAATTAGTTTTCACCAGAAGCTTTACCAAGTGGCCTATATGTTATTTCAGACCATAATCTATCCCTATTCCAAATATCATCCCAATCCCTTTAGCAGTATTTGCGTGAAAGAGTAACAAACATTCATACTCACAAACAAGTAGGATACGTGAATATCCTAGAGTGACCCCTACGACCGCTGCCTAGTATCCATTTAATAAATACCTGTAATAAATTATTATGAATCGAGCTTATCTATCATCACAATAATTTTCACATGACAACAAAGAACGTTCAAATGAAATCGAGTTCAACACTTCAATCGCAGTTTCAAACGTTTTTTATTTCATTAAATTAGTAATTATCGAGCGATGACGATGGACACATCGATGTCCATTGCTGGCCATTGGACGGACGGACGGATGGACAATAATAATTATTGCCAATCTACTGCGACGATCTTCGCCTCATCATTGCGTACGGTTTCTTCTGTTTGACATCAGTGGCGTGTAGTATATGGTAAATATTGAGAAGATTTCTCTTCTCACATAGGAGAGGATTAAGCCTTGGTTAGATTTTTGGTATCATTTATGGAAAGTTGGTTTTAATTATGAGACCGTAATCTAGATTGGCTTCCTCAATATTCAATTTTAACAAAATCTACAACTTAATTGTTTTTTTTTCAATATTAGTGCTGGAAATGCTATTGTTTTTCCAACATGACACAAAATCAGACATGATGCGTATCAGTCACCACTTAATTATTATGCATTTCCTAACCCTCTATCTGTTAATCGAATGTTTCTTCTAAAATCATATTCATCAAAAATTAATCCAAAAGTAACTCCAATCAAATCCCCATCAACATTTATCTGAAACTATCCATATACGAGAATGCAGGCGGCATATTTTTTGTCACAACGCCTCGGCCGATAAGATCACCGACGGAGCGATGGTCTGACAATGGCAGCGTAATTGACAAACCATGACTGGATAAAGTCAAGGCCCCACTTGTCTACGGTCCACCATCACGTTTACGTGCGATTTGATTGAATTCTTTGTGGATTAGAGGATTAGTACCTTTAGATATCACGTCTTGTTATTTTATGGTTTGATTTGGATCTGATGTTGCGTTTTTTGGTGGTTTCAAGTGAATTCGGTTTGTGAAATGTGTATGTAGGTGTTCGGTTTGTAGGTATTGTTTCGGTTTGATTTTGTTAATCTGTAACTGTATTATAGTAGCTTAATTTTTGTATGGTATAAGCCTGTAAACTAGCTGACGGATTGTAAGTGATCGCCGCCGCCCATAGACACCTGAAACAAGTACGTTGCATAGGCGTTAAAAGTGCCTTGCCGGCCTTTTGGGGTTAGGAATTTAAGGGTTGTTGGTTATTCTTGGGCCTCCGGTAACCCTACTCATACAACGAAACAAAGGGAAGCATTTTTTCAAGGCCGTATCACGAGACGACCCAATCATTATAAGCAAATACAGTCGATGGTAACAGTGTTACTTAAAATATAGTTAACTTTTCAAGTTCGATTGGACGTAAAAGATCAGATGCAGATGAATTCTATATTCCCTGTATGCATATCAGTTATTAATGGCGTATTTATCTATTACTTAGGGAGAAAAAAACATGTTAAGACACATCTCTGTTTCTTGCTTCCACTTTACTTTTTTTGGAAAACAAGCGTGTTATTGTTAAGTACCATCTAATATCGTATCTAACAACTTTTTTATTGGAATAAATATAGGATGAGGTAACGTTTGCATTCATACTTAACTATACAAAAACTTATTATACATTTGAGACGTCATTTGGAAATAATAAATCTATTGTGTGTATTGAAAATAATATAAATACGACTGTAACTGTTTTTCTATTTTTTGTATACAAAAAACCGTTTTGGTTTATGAAAAGCTCTTTACTTTTGATGTGGACAAACATACTTACTTTGATTGTCTCGCTGAGCGAGAGGAGTAAGTTCAACTGCCAGTTGAGGTGTGAAGTTTAAATACTGGTTGAAAAATATAGAATTACAGGGTTGATTAATTACTATTTCTGTACTACATATTATAAAATTAAGTCGGTCTCTACCTGCCCATTCAGGGATAAAAGGCGTGGCGTTGCATATTATAAAATTGAAATTGCGCTTATTTCAGGAAAAATTGGTTCCAATTGCAAAAATATATATTTTTTTAAGGGAATATTCCATTTGTCAAGGAAGGTTATGAAATATAAAATAACATATTATCCCAAATAGAAACCTCTAAACATCTAAATACTTATTAACTAGAAAATGTGGGTGCATCTAATAATGTAGCCAGAACTATGTTTTTGGATAAAAAATTGCGCTCCCGTTGTGACAATGCTAAATTTGGTGCTCGTACGTCATAGTAAGATAAAATCTAAAAAGGATTCTAGTCCAGTCTATCTATGATAAACATGATTAGTGTGTTGTAGACCATCAAACTAAATATAATAAAACTTGTAAACACTAACTTATTAGCATAAGAGATTGGACAACAGATGAAATCAGACTAATGGTAAAACCAACTATAGAACTGCATGCTAATGATTTAATGATTACGATTAATATCTATGTAGGTATAAACTTAACAAATTTAATGGCTCATTAAGATTAATAAAAAGTAGACACTAAAATCACCAACCAATATAACACGTGCAATAGATCAAAACATTAAGTCATTTGAATAATTTCTAAGAAATTACTACTAACATTTCAATGCTATTGCACTCAACAATTTGCTCGTATAAACTAAAAGCACCGACTCACGAAACACAAAACCTTGTCATTAAATATGACCAGTAACCACAAATAACCAACTATTATTCCCATTACGGCCAAGACCTTCTGACTAATTTCTAAAAAGCTTGCCCAGCCTTCGACACCCAACCGATCAAGTCGTGCCTGCGAACCGTTGAAAACGTTTAATCGGTTGCCTTCCGTCATACATACATTACACTTCCGTCATTGATTGCAGCCGACCTCAAGCATCAGTTATTTAGATGTCACGATCGATTCTCGATTCAAATCACGATCGTAAAGGTCATGGCTGCCACATAATAGCGCTGAGCACTTTTTGGTAATGTCCACGGGTATCCACGAGTACAGAGCAATTAAATTTCGTTCCAAACATAAGTTTATCCTTAAGCCCGATAATGTTTTCGGCTGTTGATTCGTTAGGCTATGGTTGTCCGATCTGAATAAAGACGATCATCATTTGACTGACATATCTTTTGTGATGACCACAACGTATGACCATTAATCATACTTTTTTGTCACCTGTTCGTAACATGACGAAATTATGTTCTTTGTGACGGCTTTGTAGGGTGCTCCTTGATCATGGGAGCCTAGTCATCGCGACCCGTAATTAGTTTTTAAATTGGATGCCGAGCAAAAAACCAGAGAAGTCCCCGTTATTATGTTCTAACGAAATTTTTATTTGGAATTTTTCATGATTGGATTTGACAAATTACTGCGGACCGTCGCGTCGATCAATTTATTTGCTCGTTAGTCATTACTGTTTTTCTTGCTATCAAAATTTGATTTTCATACATTTGAAGTATATGATCATAGACTTGCGGTTTATAATTTTGTTTGGGATTAACTGTTAATCTTTGTTATGAATCTAAATGGCTATTTTATAATATATGTGTCTCGTTCTTTTTAGTATTTGGTCGTTTCACTTTTTTACTGTCTTGATTTCTTTTTCTTTTTGTTTCCGTTACAACCTACTAATCATAATGTATTCGAGGTTTGTAGACAAGTTGACCAACTCAGACGACATTTCTAATTCGAAGATTACCTAGATTGTCATCTTTATGACCAGATTATTAAACTTTTACGATGAGCACATCATTGTGTTATTTCGAAAATGATACTAAAACATTAATCGTCGTTCTTTTTCCTTATTTTTTACTTTCACTGTTGAGACTTTTTTGAATATGATTTTTTAAATACCAACATCTACACAATATCCTCTAGTGTTATATCAGTAAATTCTAATTATAATATATACTCAACGAAGTAATAAAGCAAATAAAAAAAAAACAAGCCTTGTTTCACAAATAACAGTAAAACCAAATTTGGCAATTAATTTGACTTTGGCTGCTAAATAAATATCTCTATTAAAACTAGTGGCTATGACATCATAAGTAGCACCTTGCACAGTAAGCTTGTCTAATCTACTGTCTCGACTGTTACGTACTATGATTTGCTCATTCACTTAAGTAACACAATCTTGTAGTGACAAATTATGTCTCCCGGATTCAGTAGAGATAAGATGAGATCCATTAAGTTTAGAGATTATGCAAAGTGATTTATCGTCTCAGTTGGCGTTGCTAAATAAAATTAATGTTGCGAAATTAATTATGTAGTTTATGGAATATGAGTTCGAACTAAGTTTTATGGTGTTAATGGGGAATAAAATGTGTAAAGACATAATTTGTCTATTACAGAAATGTAATCTAATATTTTTTAGTTCCTTACTTAATATAATACCTGTGACACCTCTAGTGTTGCCATAGGCGGCGCTAAACGCTTACGATCAGGTGACCCGTCTGCTCATTTGCCCACTATTCCCTAAAAAAGCACACCTTCATTTTGTTACTTCTTTTCTTATTTCAGTTAAAATAAGGTAAACTTCTCTACATAACTATGCTTCCTAATTGACTAAACTTCTTTACTCACACATAACAAGACACATATTTACGACGAAATTTCTCCTAGTTCTTATTGCCTTAGCGGGTGGCTTTTACTATTTATACGGCAACAAAAATACGACAATCGTAGGGTAATCACCATAAAAGTCAGTGAATAAACATATCCGAACGAGACCCGTCGATCACAAGTCATGGAAGAATCATTCCTTGAAAATAGAGGCAGCTGAATATAAAACTTAATATGCCAAAGACACCCTTCAGATAAGAGCCATTATATTCAAAGTTCTTCGAACAAGACGTCAATGGGATTTAAATACGTCTCTCTTAGGTATCCCACGTTTTTGGGGCCCTAAAGCCTGATGGGATAAAATTAACTTACTTTTGCAACATAGTTGCAAAAGTAAGCTATGATTAGTAGACGTTTAATCATGAATGGTCGGACATTTTAGTCAGTTTTGATTTTTGCATAAAACAATATGAGGACAAATATAAGTTTGTGAGATTTTCTGTCAACATGTCAATATTGTTTAAGACATCAAAAATTTATATTCGACTAGCCTAATAGAAGATCCGTTTCAATTATTTTCTCAGTCCTTATTCACAATGCCTTATAACTTTAACCTTTGATCGCTCACTCCCCGGCCCCAAGTCTTCAGTCAAGAAACAATCGCCCTGGCCGACGGCGACCGCTCCACTGTACTGTCAATCGTATCATTAAGGAACCTCGATGGTGGGTCACACATCAACCAAGCACTTCATTAGCCACTCTTCAAAGTACGTGAGACACATTCCAGATGGATTTCGCAATGCTTAAGTGGATAGGAGATTGATGTATAATGGTGGGAATTAAGCTTGGTGATTTTTATTCTTATTGCCCAGGATAGGACATGATATGGTAAGATTAATGAGATTTTTGTTTATGAAAGTAATAAGGGTAAGGAATGTGAAATTGAGATTACAACAATATAAATGATCAAAATGTAAAGGACCCAATACGGTGCCTTGGGAATCCCGATTTAAATCTATGACACTTGGTGACAATGTGGCAAATATTGAAGAAGACTGAATCATCAGTTTCAAATAGAGATCATAATTTATTTTTACATATGACATACTATTTCAGCATCGTATTACAGATCTATTTGTATTTGTCATCGACACACGTCACCCCCAAAACTGTTATAGGAAGTTTGCTCACAAACACATTGGGATTTTTATGATTTTTTTCATAGCATAGTAAAACTTCTCGGATCATTTCTAGTTTTGATGTCGTATGACGGATGTTTCCAACTCTCTAGAGATTCATCTCGTATTAGATTTTATATGTTTTTAAATCGTTTATAATAAAAACATTTAGCAATTTGTTATTTTCAAATAGTTTTATGGAGATTTTAAGCGTGCGTCGTCTTTAATATCCTTCATATTTTTGATATGGATTCCGAAATCTTCTGCCTACACATTTTCAACGTCTAGTCTCAAGACATTTCGAAATGGTTGTGTTCTGAATGTAATTAATTTTGTTTAAACCGTCGAAATTGTATTTTCAATTAATTTCACCTTGATGAACAAATAGTGACTCAGTGGATTCTTGAACATCAAGTTGTTTAATTAACATTTTGCAGGTGACAATTAGGAATAAATGACCAAGCTGTTATTTACACATGATTGCAAGACAAATACACTGACTTGCGTGATTATTTTGTACATCTAACTACTCCTTTGGAGCAACGTTTCGTAAGACTTGACATTTGATCAATTTATTTTCAAATATTTGTTATTGTGGTACAACATTTAACAATACAGGAAAACCTTTCTAAAATGTTCATGACACATCTAAGTTTAACTTCATCCAAACGTCTGATCATCAAAAAATTTATTGATACTTCATTTATCTCATGACAGTTCGTTATAACACTTTCCTGTGACCCGAACATAACAAATACATAAAAATAAATAATATATCTTCGAAAACATGACTAATAATCCTTCAATATCTTCATATTGCATATTCAAAATTGAAGTAAAAAAAGTACTCTCTCACATCGACCTGTTTGGGCCGTCTATCAACGTATGACGTACTAAGAACTTTGTTTTGCATGCACAAAAGTGATAGTAATCAGTAATATAAGCCTTATCGTGTTAGATTTAGAGTCTAATGTTAATTTGTTGGAGTGTGTGGTACATGTTTGTGGTGCATGTCGGGATGTCAAAGCGTCGCGAACGAGCGCCGACGCAGGACAGTCTCGTGCTGAGAGTAATCTCAGTCGACCTCGCGGCTAGGGATGTGTGTGAGTGGAGAAAGTATCGATATCGAATTTAACGTGATTGAGCGTATGTAGGTGTTATTGGAATATATTTTAGATCCTTCCTTATCGGGATACTTTTATGCGTGCGTATGCGTATTCTGTTTACTTCTTCTTGGTACATTAAGACAAAAATATCGTCCGTGAAAAATAATTATCAACAGTCGACCGAATGTATAAATTACGTAAAACAATCAAACCATTTCCACTATCATGTTCAAATACTTATCAACACTACCAATGTTACTTGTTGATTATCGCGTATTTTTAAATTACTTACTTATTTTGCTACACATTTCGACCAAGAATACCATTAACAATCCATTTTATCGATATCGATTATCAAAGTGATGGGACAACATCATTATTGTCTCAACGGGGCGCTCGGGTCAGAGAGTCGAGACAATCTGTCAAATGGAAAGAATCACACACGAACGAGCCGAGTCCCACAACGCCGCCCTATTAATCATATTTCGACCTTTTTTTACCATTTCCGAACGTGTGTTCTCTCAGATAATGGCTACTATTCTGACGGCAAAATCACAAAGACCTGTGTCATTCACTAATTAAAAATTAAATCTTATTCTTTGTCCGTTAAAGTTCGATTTCGGTTAACGGTTCCTCATGTGTGGTGGGCCAACGAGCGGTAAGGTCTTTTAGACAATACTTGTCGTTTGATTCAAGATGTCATGTTGTCTGATAGTATCTTGACGAAAATTTCGTTTTGACGGGGTCAAATTTGGTGCGGCCATGTTCTTCAATTACATTTGACATAGCGGAGTTCGAAGCAATGTACGTTTGTTTGTGTATTTAGATCATCTATCTGATTGGCCAGATGATTTCGAAATGTTTTGACATGGCGAATTATGACAGGTAACGTAGTTTGCGCAAGAGTGGTCTGAAATTGGTAGTTTAAAAATTCAAAGGCAAATTCAGCCTTCAAACGTCGGTGTTAAATTTTCAAGATCATAAACAAGATAATGATTTTGATGATAAACGATTTTGTGAAGCGTAAACAGTTAGGGAAAATGCGTTATCATCACTTGGAGTCAGTCGACACGAAAACGTGTTGAAGTGATGATTGACTACCAATGAGTTAGACGACAAACACTTAACTGTTAAGAAGATTTAGGCATTTACGTAATTTATGTATTCAATATTATCGGAGTAATCATCGATTACGAGATTGAATGGCTTTTACTTCTAATATTAAGACTTTACTGCTTATGACGCTAAAACCTCTTGTAAATATCTCGGTAAGATAACTCAAATGTCCAACTCAATGTTCCAAGTTCCAGGTTTACCCTAGCTAAAGAAACATTGCCAGTTTGTCTCCTTAGCCGGGCTAAATACACAAAATTTGTATAAATTTGATAGATTATCTCTATTACATAGATTTCTCAAAATTTAAATTTAATATTCTTTATTCTAGATCAGGTCTTAATGCAGCCTTAAATATTTAAATTGTTCAGCCATGTCCTACCCTCTGGGCATACAATTTCTATCAGTCGACAGGTAATATAGATGTTTCTTGCATAATACGTGGGAAATCTAACAGACTTTGTAGTACAGAAATTTATCTATGTCCTCTTTCGATAGGTCACCTTATCACTATCTAAATCGAGTCTGAGTACTTTGTATTGTTCCCTGCAAATGTCAGTAGGGCTCACTCATTGGCACTTTAGAACTTACCATAAAACGCATAATGTTGTTGGGAAATGTTCACCTGTATATACTATCTCCATAAATCAGAGAATTGTATTTTTGGGAAAGACACAGAAGTGAGAAAGGGATCAAAACCAAGTAATGGAATCCGAGTTGTTGCAAGTGCGACTGCCTGGCAAGGGGTTTGATTCCCGGGTCGGGTGAAATATTGGTGGCCTTTTTTCGCTTTATCGAAACTTTCTCAGTAGTAGCACAGAGTCCGTTTAATGAAACAAAAGTAAAGAATATGACATTTACACTTAAAATGAGCAAATAAAAGACTAAGTGATAATACGCCTGAGTGCAACTCTTAAAAAAACATATATATTAAAATATTTTGACACACCCGGATACCGAAACAGCTGCGCCTCACCGCTGCATACGAGACGTGACGTGACCATTCAATTCAAACTAACGGAGCATTAATTAATAATTAAGATATCGGCATTAAATCGAACCCAAAGCACTCCATTAACTCATCAACGACATTGAATATGAAGCTAAATTAATATTTCGTGACAATTCCATAGTAGGATACCTCCAAAAACCGTTTAACTTTAATTCTATTTACCGCCAATCACGAGAGCAAACATCCTTGTGTGTATTTAGATAAGGATCATTATTGATTAGCAATGAGATCTTTGGTTCGGTTGAAGTGTTAATAATGTTCTTGACATAGATTTTGGTATGGTGCTCAAACTTCGCCCGGGGCGACATGTGGGCGATTCCGTTGACATTTTGTGTGAACTCCGTATTTGAACTTGCTTCTAGCAAATGTCTTTTCATTTATCTTTGTTTTGCTATTAAATGGGTAAAATGTCTGGCTGTCTGGCTGTCTCTACATAATGGTCACTTAATGAATCAGGAGATCGATATCCTGATATTTATCGATTTCGTTTATCTTCTCTAGAAGTGTTCATTTGTGGTTAATAACCTTAGAAGTTACTGGCAAAATTATCTTTTTTGTGTGAACTCCGTATTTGAACTTGCTTCTAGCAAATGTCTTTTCATTTATCTTTGTTTTGCTATTAAAATAATGTCTTGTCTGTCTGAAAACTTAGTGTGCTGTGTTATTGACTTACTTAAAGTCCTATGTCCCCTAGATGGGGCAGAAGGCTCCTCCATCTCGATCGGTCTTGAGCTTCCTCCCGCTTCAACTTGCTTCACGTCATTCCGAAGCCCGCCACTTCTGCTATCACTGTACTCCACCAGGTTTAGCTGTGGTATTACTAAAGCGTTATTTAAGATTTTTCCTACTAAGAAATACTGGGTACAGTCCTTGAAAAAAGTTTCATTGAGATTTTTACTAGTCAAATTTTCAATAGTACGGCTGAATTGTTTAGCTGCAGTACACGTAGTATAATAAACCATTTCCTTCCCAACTAATTAAACATATTATAGTCAGAGGAAAATCCCTCACATTTTAAAATTACGAAACCAACATCCCTCATCAATCTAAATCCCATACAAAATTCAATACATACACAGATGAAATGACAGCTTCGTATGTAGATATGTATGACCCTAAGGTCGATGAAGCGTATGATAAAATCGACGTGGGCCCTGTTAATTGTGACATCACGGTTACAATTCATCAGATGGATTTTGTGACCTCTCGTGTCATAGTGATGTGGGAAGCTATGGATTTTGGTAATGAATTTCTGTGTTCATTGATTTTTTTTGTTGATTGAAATTCTCTGTTGTCGGTATATTGTTGGTTTTAATTTGTTGTATGTTGGCTTGTTTGTATTTGAGTAGGATTTGCCTCCTACTGATTTTAATCTCTACTTTATACATCGCATACAAAATATTATATTTAATGGTCATAATTCTCCGTACTTATCCGGAAAGTATTAGTAAAAAGATACGTATTGCGATTCTATAGATTACTCAAGAAATCAATTAATAACATCAAGTCTTGTAACTAAAAGACGTCAATCTGATCTACTGATCATTGACATTCAAAATAAATCACACTTTTTTTACCTCACATCATACCTCAACGTACCATCACAAAAGTTTTACCCTAACAGCCAAAGGTGACCACAAATTTTCGTCGACAAAAAAATACGCTATACAAATTTTTACAAAGCATCACCCGAGGATATTATATCTATAATATACCTGTAATAATAACATAGTAAAAAAACAGTAGATACACTGTACATGTTCAAGCATAACCGAATCATAAACATCATCGTCATCAGCATTAGCATCAACAACAACCTGTATCAATTCACTGTTGGACTATGGACCCTTCACATAAAATGGCGTTGCCAAAATCTCCACCTTAGCACGTAGGTTTCTTTTTTAGGGAGGAAACATTATCCAATGACTTCTCCTGCCTTCGGTGAGGCCACCCCATTCGTACTCCTATTTTTCGACCTGCTAGGTAGTCGGCATCAGACGTACTAGGCCCCATCTATAGTGATCTGAAGGCTCTTTGAGATCATAGTTCTTCTACATCAAAACGCGACGCGCCGTGGATTTGATTCTGGTTGGTGGCGACCTTTGCTCGTCGTCCTCTGACCAGCACATACGGAGATCCGCAGATCCGCGCGCGAACTTCAACGTAGTATGTAGGTTGGAGATGATATTTTAGGAAGTACTGATTTATCAGAATTGATCAGACCCATTAAATGTGTGGTCCCTTGGTCGACTTTATATGCACCCGCAGGAAGACTACCAGTGGTACAAATAAATTCAATTCTACCATCACTACACAGCGTATAATAAACATGGCAACAAAAACAGTAGGTACACTGGTACATGTCCAACCATAACACAATCGTGAACATAGTTAAATAATGATTAGTCACGTATAAACATAATCAAATACGGCAAGATGGCGTCTCCTTTGCGCCGGAGTCGTGAGAACACCAAAATTGATTTCTCATTAAACGTTATTTGTCATTGAGTTAAACTTTTTGTTTGTATTCGATATGTAATCATTGTATTGTTTGGTTGTTGTGTAGGTATGACTTTAAAAAGGATGGTAATGGTTTTTTGGGTATCATTATTCTCATATTATTATTACCTTAAGCGATAGGCATTGGTTTTCTTAGGGCTCGACTGCTTCTAGCTGCGACTTTATATTGACTTCTACATACGTCCATATACGGACTGGCATCAATGGCAGCTTCAAACTGTTGACTCTAACTGCAAGAGCGGTCCGTGTATGTGAATCACTGGATAACTGCTCGAGCAGTCAGGGTATGGCGGCTCTTACAGTACGTCCAATTTTCGTCTATTATAATTTACCAGAAAATTGTATGTATATTAATTGTTAGACTAAATGGGAAAACACAGGATTAATTTACTTTATAGTTTACTAATAAAATAAAAATAGTTCAATTCAAGATTTCGTGTCTGACACTTGACAGTCACACTTGGGCAGTCAATCAAAAATATAAATAATAAATCACCTTCACAGATCTTTGCAGAGATAAAAACTATGTTATTTACAACTACCCAAAACAGGATAATACGATAACTTCTCACCTTAAGTTTAGGTAGATACGTAATGATACAAAATTTTCCTGATAAAGACACATACTAATTTTGATACGATTTTTCTCATAGCATATGGTATGGACGCAATCGGGTTTTTATTAAATTATTAGACGTCATACGATGTCTGCGTGTGGGGACTTTACTATTACCGTCTTATGAACTTACATGATATTACTCGTCTTATCTACTTACAAGATATTTTATACTTACTTATTGTAGGTTTTTGTTGAGAATCTCAGTCTGTACCGTAGTTAAAATGCCACTTATTCTAATTTAGGGAACAGTGAGTAAAGTTCCCTAAGAAAAGGAGGATCCTCCAATCAGGCGAGGTGATCGTATCTGGAGGGCTTTCTGCCCAACTGTAGTTCGTTGGAATTTTCTATCCATGATTGCATGTAAACTTCATATGAGCGATGTAGAATTTATGACGTTATCCGCTGATTTGATCATCGATCGTACCCTTAGTATGAGTTTGCTTTACGCTACTCACTTTGCGCTGACCGCGCTTTCGTTTTGTGTTCGTATAACGTAAAGCAAACTCGTACTAAGAGTACAATTAGCCAATAACCACCTCTAATACCAGATAAGATACCAAACTTGGTAATCAACGTACGTATTTATAAGTAGACCAAAGAAACAATCAGTAGAACACCTCTTTTGTTACTGTGAGCTCTCAATTACTCCAAACAATAAAACACGTGACCGTTTAAAAACAATACTTTCACATCAGCCACTCATTAAAAAAAATAACAGCAACATCAACATTATGCAAATAAAACGACAAACAGCTATTGCCAAACGAAACGAATATAAAATATTCTCAACTAAAAACAATACAGCATTTAAAAATACAAAACCCTTTCTTATCTTAACCGACATCCACGAAATGTAAAATGTCGCAAGACAAAAGACCGTGTGAATTTTGTTCGTTGCTTCATAAGAAAAAAAAACGGGCCAATAATTCACTCTGGGTATACGATGAGACAGATTGGTCATTTTAAAAATTGTCTAGCTTTGGGCAATAATTTGACAGTTACGAAAGATGTTGCATAAGTAAGCCACATCAGTTGTAGGGTACCGCGTTTTAAGATTGGTTAAAATAGAAGTGTTTTAATTAGGTATACAGATTGCATCTATGTAGTATTTTTTATAAATTTTAGTAATAACACAACAATAATGTAGATATATCATCACATTGGCCCTTTTACTTGTTTAATTTTAAAACAAATAATTATATTAAACATTTATTTTTATTGCAAGAAACTCCATAATATTTTTTAAGTTAAGTTTATTTTGATTTGTCTGTTCGCATTTTTGATATAATTTGGTGTATGTCTTATCTTCTTTTTGTGCCCTCTGAGACACGAAACATTTTTTTATTTAATAGAAACGTTGCTCTAAACTAGGGGATTTTCTTCTGTCGTAGGCACGTTTTACAAACATACAAATTCATATACACATCATACCCAGACCCGATCATAACAATTTGTGGATCACACAAATATTTGTTCTGTGCGGGAATCGAACCCGCTACCGTTTTCCTTTTCAACCATGTAAAAGATTTTTCTTGAGCTTTATAGCATTACACCTTGTATTCCTCAAGGATTTAGGCATAGGTTTGTATAGATCTAGTACTTATAATCAGTCAAATTATGAACGGAACCACAGCAAACAAACTCGACTCACACCTTCATATTTTTTTTACTCTATGTACAGTACGCACGCGACCTTTCTAATGTCTGACCATCTTTATTTAGCTTTAATTTGTGTCGTTTAATCTTATTACGTTATCATAAAGTTCATTTTTGCTTGGTGATGTAATTAGGCAGTTTTTTAGGACACATGACGTCGAGATCACGAAGTGTATCACATACTTTGGACAAGCAGGTGATCTCTTTTTGAAGATATTTTCCTTGTCATTCATATTATGGAGATTTCGATCGAGATTCTTTTGAGGAGTATTGAGGAAGTGTTTTTTTTAGTTAACTATCAGAATCATCAAAATTGACATAGACATTAGACATTATGAGTGTGCTTTTTTGTTTTTTGCTTGCTTGACAATTGGAATAGTTGAGAATTGGTTTTATAGGATCGATTAATCGCTTGTTGCTTATGTTAGTATTTCGAAGATATATATTGATTTGAAATATCGCGTGGCGTCACTTTTAGGTATATTTTATACGTAGAAATGACGTATTTGCTCCCACTCTTAAACATAGATTATTTTTATCTGAGTATTGTTATCTTATATGTCACAATAAAAAATACGTGTCTAACAGATTGAACGCCGTGGTGGTCACCGGTGACCGACGTTAGCGGATTTGCCTTCAACAGTTTTCTATTGGCAGTCAAAGACAATATTTTTTCATTATCTATCTGACGGATTAAATAGATTTTTAATTTTCATACCCCATCATCGTCCCTATTCTATCTTATTCAATAATGATCTTATTGAAATTACAAGGAAGATGCTACCTACACAAGTTACCTATAGGTTCACTCACAAAGTTTCAATGTTCGAAGCATAAGACATTATCTCGGGCTGCGGTGTCGGCTGGACAAAAGACTTCACTGTTTATTTGCCGCTCATACCCTACCTGCGGTTTATGGGAATTGGTTTGCATGTAAGTAATTTTCTAAGTCAGACCGACGACCGTTTTCTAAAGGATCTTGTTCTAGAGTTAGAGGATGGGCTGGAAGTGTCTTGAATAAATAAAATTTGTTTAACAGGGCTTTTAGACCATTAAACGTAGGAGATAGTTGTAAATGTCCCTGTGTGTTGCTTACGTTTGTCAAAATTCACTAAAAATAAGGTTATCCTATGAAAGGACTGATTTGAAGTTGCGGACTAGCTAGCGGGTTTATCGGGGCTCTGGCTCGAAAAAGCCAGAGGTCGAACGGGTGGTTTTTAGTCAGTAAAAGTCTGACACTTCTTGCCTCGCCCAGGTATGATTTTGGCCTTTAATTTTTATCTGAAAAACGCTATGTCTTTTTTATTTTAATGCCTTATCCACAACAGATTCAGACAGACTTCTTCAGTCTACTTTTAGGTGAGGCAAAGGCAAAACATGATGTAGGTAATAGAAACAGTGATATTGGAAAATGTATCCATTGTTACAGGTACCACTTCAAAAAACTCTACATCAACAAACTTCTGACTGGCCGCAGAACCCGACAAAATTGAGACACACACAACAGTACAGAGTTTCAACGAAAATCGTGACTTTTTCATTTAGCAGCATCGATTTAGAAATTCGTTTTTCATGTCCAGCCTTAGATGATTATTTCTTGACTTCCCTACAGGATCGTTGAGGTTAGATTAGTAGCTGCCATTATTTCGTAATTCTATTATGGAGTGCATTTTCGTCTTAGAACCATGGATTATGGTCTTTTGTGGTTAATTTGGGTTTCAAAATGCGAAAATTATGAGAATTTGTGCGTTGTATTCTAGTTTGTATGAGAGTTATGTATGTCTTTTGTCTTATGTATATTTGTTTATTTATCAGTGATGTCTTAATAAACTTAGAAAGTGACGTGTTAACAGTAGTAAGATGTTTAACTTATGTAAGTATAATGTCAGTTAGTTTAATTGGTTGTCTACCGTTGTAACTGTTGAATTAAATTAAATAAATAACAACAGAAAACACTTGTCTACTAAACAGCTTTTGTTATTTTCTTTATATATTAAAAAGTGGGCATCCGGCCTTCCAGAACTATTAATATTATAATCTTAAAGAAATGAATGTAATGAACAAACAAAGATTTACCAAACCGAACCAAAAGTGTTAAACAAAAGTTCGAGTCACCTTTGCCAATTCCCCCCGACTTTTCCATCTGTACAATATTAATCTCGGGTGTCAACGGAAAACATTTTCAAGATAGAAATGGTGTTTGCCACAAGGTATGAGAGAATAACTTTGCTGATCATGTAAAGAATAAATAAACTTCATCGCCTTTCACTCACACAACAAAACTCAGCGCAAGCGTTGGTTCACGTCGGTTTTCTGTGAGGCCGTGGTATCATTCCGGTCGAACTGGCCTATTCGTGCCGAAGCATGGCTCTACGACACTTATCTAAAATTCTTAATAGAGTGAATTTTTAGTTTCAATTTTACAAAAACATTTTTTTTATCAGCTTATTTACCATGCAATCTAATATTATAAAGATAAGATTTTTTTATAGTGCTTCTCATTAAAAGATCTATTCAAGGGCAAAGGCAATTCGACTCACCGTCTAAGCGTTTCACCCTCCAATATCGCTGTTTCCTATACCTCGAGCCATACAGAAGAGATTAGGGTAGGGCACGATTATTAACTGTCGTCTAGAGCTGTGAACAGCTGATCAATCATACGTTCTTAAGATATTAACGAAAATCTTCCAAACTACTCGCACTTACTAAACAGAAAGTGTTTGTTTGTATTGTGATTAATAAATACGGCTAGGTTTTAATTCATAGGTAAGTATTGTTCAATGTAGTTCATAAGAATACTTGAAACTTCAAATAAAATATGTCTAAGTTTCCTGCATACATACTACTTACCATTGGTTTTTGACAAATATAAAAGAACTTTTAAGTGATATTTAAGTTCATCACCTATAATATATTTTTTCTGGTTATTTTTTTAATCTATGGAGTAAAATTGAACACCTGTAAATTATATTAAACCATTTTAAGTAAATAATTATGACTAAAATATTTACTTTATAACTTAAAAATACGTTATTTAATTAGATTTTAAAATTCCTCACAATAGGTACTAAATTTTCTTCATACTCAGAAACTAAAACCACCAAAACAGCCATTCACACCGTCACAAAAAAAAAAAGATGACAAAACAAATAAAAGCAATCACGTACATTACCCATGAGAACCAAGCAAGTGTTCTCAAGTTCAAAGCTGTGATTACAGTGATGTAGTGGTGTAGTGATAAAGTGACTACAATAAATGACAATAAATCGATGGACACTCCAGCGATAAGGCGAGATACACTATCTGTGACAAAGTTATTGCAAAATTATCGTGTGAAGTGTTCCGACTGACGTTGCCGATGTAATTGTGTCGGAGGATACAGAAATCTATATAAATTGTTAGGATTTGAAAGAAAGAAAGAAAAATAATTGGTACAACACTAAGCATAAAGAGTACACACGAAACTAAAATAAAAAAATAAATAATGGATATGGATACAATAAAAAATTAATATGGATATACACAAAAATTATGATAGAAAAACACTAAACAATATTCAGACGTTCAATAACAAGTAAGGATTGAGTAAAGATTATTGGTATTTTTGTAGAATTTTAGTACTTGAAAATGTAGCTTTGAATTAGAGTATCATGAATTTGTTCACATGCCCTTCATGAAAAGGCAGATTTCGGGTTAATGAAAACATCCAAAGAAAACCTCGACTCAAAACTAGCGCCACCTAGCAACAGTAAACAAAACATAACCTTAACTATAATTTTCCACACATCACTGTGTTACCACCAAGAAAAGCCACACATATCAACAAAATAATGTGTGTCCGTCTGTCACACTAAATGTATATCTAATTAGTTGGGTATAAGGGCTCGTGTCACGTGCCACTCAAGTGAACATTGATTGCGGTCCAAAAGACCGGGGTGGGACCAACGAGGGGTTAGCCAAGTCAGCTGTCTTTGTAAGTATGCGGTATAAAGAAAATAATTACATTGATTATACTAAATTGTTTGGTGAAACTGAAAATAAACAATTTTTGTTTGAAGTTGAAATAAATCTTGCTCTTTGTGGGAGGTTTCGTGATTCAATTTAAGCAAATAAAAATACATTTAATGAAGTCTGCCTCATTTGGTTTTTTAAATTTAGGTAATTTTAGTAAAAAGTTTGGTGGTGGCCCTGAGCTCATATATGACGCTTGCTTCTCATGCAACAAGTGCGGGTTCAAAACCTACTAACGGCTAAAGTACCAATGTGACTTTTTAGATATATGTACTGATTAGTGAAGGAAAACATCGTGAGGAAACCTGAGCCGAAAACAGGCCTTTGGTCAGCAGTGGCCACTTAAAGGCTGTTGATGTGTGTGTATGACTTCTAAGGCGTCAGCAAAAATATTGTACAATGTCGCGAGTCATTCAACAAAATAAAAGCGAAAGAGTTGTTACACACCAAACACATTTAGTCACAGAGAATTACGAAGACCGAAACCCCCAACAATGAAAAAACCTTTTAATTCACCAGCATAATTAAGACACCAACCCACTAATACAAAACAAGGTATAAAAACATCCCCCATGGACCTTTTAATGACACCTCCGCAATTGACAGACCCTAGAGAAAAACAAAAGACGGTGCCAATGATTGGCACGACCATTATCGCTTACAACACGCCTAAGTACAGCCGCCCGCATAAGCCCGGATTACAGGCAATTGACCGGGAGATCTTGGAATGACCGATTTTATCCGGAGGTTGGGGTATATTGCGAATGTACTGTTGTATGCTGTCGACTTGAGTCATGATTTTAAGATGTTTATAAATTAAAATAATAGATAAATATGAAAAAGTTATGGAGAAAAGTTTCTACTTATACATTATTTTCCGGACGGACACCAAAGATACTTTTTTCAAATAAGATACAATGAAGTACATATAATATTTTTTCCAACTTGAAGATTCGACCATTATAGAGACTGGACAGCGCTAAACGTTTTTAAATAAGAAACAACAGTCATGAATGACAAATCCAAAAATATTGATGACGAGTTCTTTGATTTAGAAAGTAATTGCATTTAAAAGGTTTCACGTCGCATTTCATACAAATGAATGGTCACTCAGATTTTGACAGAACATTTAAGTTGGACCACGTCACGATTTTAAAGAATCATCGTCTATTAACTAAGAGATTGAATATTACCGACAAAGTGTTTGATTTGACAGCTCTAGATGTACCCTCCAAAGCTAATTAATAAGCAGATACAACCACTTAAGATAAGTAAAAATATTTTCATCCCGAAACTGCACCGGATATAGATCGTATCGGCATGACAAAGCGTGGCGCCAACCAACTTTTATCTCCAACCGAACAAAAATGAACTCTATCCTCATCAGGCCTGAGTACAATTTACCTTGCATGTAGTAACATTTTACCAATATCATCACCTGTCAAACCAAAATCAACCACAACATGAACTTCATTAGGAAGAATTTTCCTCATGACTCGTGCCGTTTCATTAACTTCGAGAGATTTGTCAGCAACATTGTCGTGTTCAACCATATCAGACTCAACTGCGTTACGTTAAGGTTCATTTTCATTTGTTTTTTAATCTGAAGTGGCACAATCAGAATCTATTGATGTTTCTCTAAAAGCTTCAGCCATCTCAAGTGCAGGTGGTATGACTCCTGTGTCTCCGAAAATAAATGAAATGGTCATTGTAAGATAAGATTTCTCGGTACACTAATGACTGATTTAGTGATGCTTTGGGCGAAGGAAATTCCATTCAAGAGTAGTTATTTATAAGTCTATATTGATATTGACGAAGAATTTCAAGAGCAAGTCACAAATAATGTTAAGTGTCTTATATTTTGAGATTATTTCTATGCAATGTGTTATTCTCCGAAAATATTATTAGGGATGAAGATGCAGTGATTTCACCTAAACGTTTATTGATTTAGGTGAAGTCACTCTCTGCTTATTTTTTATTTTTAAAAGGTGCTTAGCTTTTGGACAAAAGTTCTATCCAATGTAGAATTCTTACCTCGCAAAAACAGTAGTAGGCGAACGACCACCATCTCTCCTAAATAGACTAACTCCCAGCGGAACGAGCATCGATACAGCAAATAGAAACATCTTATTTGACACTTTGACAAACCTAAGCCCAATGGTAGACACGACATCTTAACCATTCAGGTCACAACCACCCAACCATCAAGTCACATAATCATCACAAAAGATAAAAATCGAGTAATTTAAACGATATCTCCGAATCAGATGCACTGCAAGTAAAATCTTCACTCCTACTTCCTGCATTACTAAAAGATGATACATAGAAATGTGTATTAAAGTCACCTCATAAATATGTATGTGTCTCGGTCTGTGGTCACCAACTCTTGCGCAACTGTACTGTGCTGACGGTTGAGGACAGGGAGTGTGTGGGAAGTGTATTGAGACTTCAATTTTTTGTGGTGTTGTGTTTTATGAAAGTGTCACTATAATTCTTTCAAAGTGAATATTAATGGAGAAAACCTCTACTGGTTTCGAGTCACCGGCTCATGATAAGGGTGCCTCTGTGACTTGAAACTAGTAGAGCTTTTCGTCATTATTATACGTGAGTATGTAAACCGTGATTGGTAGTTAATTTAGGATGTCTCACGATAGTTATTATATTTTTTCTTAAGTGGCTGGTAATTTTAAATGTTTACAAAAATATTCTTATAATGTGCTTGTATTTAAACCAACTATACATGCATATAATATAGTTAGAACCCAATTAGCCGTTACAGATAGGACCATGAATTATGAAAATAAAAGATAAATTTATTTATTACAATAGAATTAGATATATAGATCATGAATAGAAAATCGAGTCCCACACTACTGATAAATAACATATTTTCTAAGATTATAATCAAAATAAACTTAAAACCACCCAACCCGTTGTTCGCCATCAAAATATTTTGCAAGCAACGTTACACTACTCGGTCGATTCCACCCCTTTCCATATCCATTACATTGACCGACCAACGCTAGTGTAATAGAAAAAGTGATAAGTGGTTCACCGCGGATTCTATCACCGTTTGTTTGACGGCAAGAATAAAGCAATGTCTCATGTACATTGGTTTTTATGGGCCTTTTCTTTAGTGGTTTGCTACAAATCATCTTTTTTTCGTACAATGTGAGTGTTTAAGCTTTAAAAGAAGCGGTAATTTCAACCATAATGCTCATCAGCTAGTGTTTATCGGCTTTATTTTGTACGATCTAGGATTCAAAATTAAAATTATAATAATAAAACAAAACCGCTCAATTACCCCCCTTCCCAATCTTCCCAATCCCCGATTCCCCGACCCTTTAATTCCTAACCCCCAAAGGCCGGCAACGCACTTGTAACGCCTCTGGTGTTTTATGGGCGGCAGCGATTGCTTACCTTCAGGTGATCCGTCCGATACATAAATTATTCCGTTCTGATACATAAAATACTTAATTCATACTTTTTGTATAATTTTGTCTGATCCATTCAGTAGTTTTTACTACTCGTATGTTTTTCTACGCAACTATGTGTAAAATAACAAATTTTATATTCAAATGAATTAAACACGTCTGCGTAGTAAACAACAAAGTCTTGGAAAGAAGTTTCTAATAAAACTAGTTATAACCAGTTAATTAATAATATGAATTAAATTAATCAAACTATCATATTTCTCACGGTACGCGACAATGTCCGTCAACTCATTAATTTAATTAAAAATGTCAACTTTAATTATTGTTTTTCATGCATACTAATGTACAGTATAATTATTGTGATTCATATCAGGATCCTTTGACGACATTTGACGTGAATCAACCTGTTTACTTTCAAAATAATTTATAATGATGTGACTTTTTATACACATTAAAAAAGACCAACAAAAATTTTGTATAATACTTACTCATGGCAACTAAATATGTAGGTCTCCGTTTTTTAAATTAAAAATAATGCAACTTCACACCTTAGGCAGAGGTGCACATTACGACACGTAATGCCGCTATACAAAACACCTTTGCCCGGCCGCGAATTCCCGAGAACAGAGACTCTAAAACCCGGGACCTCTCATCCAACAGTCGCACTTGCGACCACACGACCAGCGAGGCAGTCAAATTAAAAATAAAATCAAAAAGAATCTAACCAACGCATATTTGTACCACAAACAAACCGATATCTGCAATTACTCGTACATTGGTTCAACATAAGAACTCAAACCTCCCATAAACACGAAACGCCTATACTTTTCCCATAAATTAATGACAAAATATGAACAAATCGCGATAACCATCCGTAAATAGGGCCATGCATTTTCGCAACTAGGAAGGACGGGCTCGTAACATCGGCCGCGGAAGGAAACTAGGGAAGTTACCTAATACCGGTCACGCCACGCCATTTTAGGGTTAAATGCACGATACGGGGTACTTGTGTGGAGTGTATAACTGCCTTTATTTATGTTCATATGTTCCGGTTACTTGTTTGTATGATTGAAATGTCTTTTGTTGGTTATGTTCTTTTTTTAATATGCGCTCTACTCTGATGAAGTAAATGATGTTGATGACAAATGGTGTAAAAATAGTGGACAGTTTTGCATGCAAAGTTTAAAAGTGGGTAAAGAAAATTAACAGATTCATACTTTGATTTTACTATAAAATGATAATGATAAGCTTTTTAGTGATAAGGCCGCCCATTGTACTATAAATTTTTGAATGTTTGTCCTTTGTGTGTTTATGGTGTACAATAGTTTTCTTTTTAATGTAAAATTCAGCCACTACTTATAGATAGATCTACCAATACATAGAACTACCAACATGACTATCAAAGAATGTGCCACTGAAAAAAAAAAACCTTCTTGAAACCATGTCTTGTCGTTTCTTTTATTCCTCCCATCATTGCCTCATATAAACTGCTTCAGATTAAATGTAATAAACAATTTTATGACACCGACAATCATGACTAAATCTCTTGATCTCACATCATCTCACCCCAACCAGTTTTGATAATAACTTCATCAGTGAAACATTATTAATTTATTTTCTTTTGCCGGATATAAACGCCGACAACATTCGTTCAATAATTATCCATAAAATTAACATGTTTGATTATGATTGATAATTTTTTCGGCTGTTTTGGATGATGTTTGTGAAAATTGTGTAGGGCTTGACAAAATCGCACAGGAAACATCAAAAATAAAGTCTAAAAATAATATAGTCCTTCAAAAAAATATAAAAAATACATCATGTGCTGATTTACGCT
Source organism: Spodoptera frugiperda (assembly GCF_023101765.2). Lineage (NCBI taxonomy): Eukaryota > Metazoa > Arthropoda > Insecta > Lepidoptera > Noctuidae > Spodoptera > Spodoptera frugiperda. Next base: position 10,609,433 of record NC_064214.1, on the reverse strand, counting down.
TGTCCTCTTACCTTTTGAAGTTTATTAAATACACTGAAAAGGCAAACAGTTAAATAGTGGATTTATCACAAGTAAGTAATAAGCTATGTGTCAACTAATAATAGGTATCGTGTTTTATGGGATGTAAATAAAACGAGTATGCGGATCACCTAGTAGTAAACTATATCAGGTCAGCATAATAGGATATTTGTGACTCCAGAGTTACTTTGCATTGCTTTTTAGAGTTGTGTAAGGTAACTTAAGGTTACACTTGGTGCTTTAACCCTTGGTATTCAGAAGATCGCAAGAAGAGGAACGCAGATCAACGCGAGACACAATGTGATTTCTATTGCGTCGAAGGCATACGAGAGCTTAATCCAGATTAAAAGGTTAGGTATTTTTTCTAATCGTAAACACTAGTCTACCTCTTTACAAAATAACAAACCTTACATTATATTACGTAACCAATGCTACACTAATGATTAATTAGCAGGAAATCATCTAAAGAAGTATCATACATGACAGCTGATCATTTAAACTCAGTTACCACACACAGTAACATGTTCAAAGCGCAAAGGTCAAGTATTTGTTAGTATTACGACCTGTCTTTAATATAAAAACATTTTGAAAACGATTAATGAGGACTATTACACAGAAATCGCTACTAGAGGCGCTAGTGTCGATTTTGGACTGTGAAATCCATCACCATTAATCAATGTTATTCGATTAGTAAGTAAAGAGCTTGTTACGACTGTTGCAAGTCCTTAAACGATACCAACGCCATCTGATGAACGCAAAAAATAATAAACATCCATTCTCTCATATCCTGAACGCATAAATCATTGGTTTTGATTACGAAACTGAATCTGATATGTACTTATTATTTGAAATAAATACCATTAAAACATTACTCGCTTTTTATTTTTATTATAGGGAACTTTTAATGTGAAAGGGTGACTAAGATTGGAGAAGACAATATTCAAGTATTTTTTTTATGGAATAGATGGGTCACCCGATGGTAAGCGATCAACGCCGCCCATGGACACCCGCAACACCAGAGGAGAAAATAAATTTAAATTCTTTAAGCAAAACTGATTGAAGTACCTTCGTCATTAGTTGAGTCGACTAAATCATAATTACTGGTCATATAGTTGATGACAATCAGTTACTATGTCTTTACTGTACGCAAAAAGTGAGTGCGAGATGTAAAGCCGGGAACACACCAATGGATATTAAAAAGCATTCCAAAATTCAGAATCCGTCCACGTTTTAAATAATACTTATGTCATTTAGGGTCATAGATAAACTAACATTAGAACTTGAGACGGGATATTTCCCACGTTTTTCCGTGCCGTAAAGTGCACCTCTGCCTACCCCTTCGGGGATAAAAGGCGTGACGGATATGGATTTGTGTCTATGAGTTTCTGATATTTCGGCACTGTTGCAATTGCCATGGTCACTGATGAAATCACAGATCAAAAAAATGTATAGGTAGGTCTAAAGTACTGTATTTTTTCAACTTAATTGAATTTAATAAAAGGGTAAGTACTACAAAACGTTTCTAAGAACTTTGGACAAACTTATTAATCACGGTACTGGAATTTATCTTCCATCAGTGTGAACCCCACCTACAACTACGCATCGTAAATCCGTAATATTTCCATACATTGTTGTTAGAGCATTGTGCCGACTTTTATACGACATAGATAGGTAATGAGTCGCCGGCAAATTACTATGAAGTTTTAAGAGGTAACCGCCATGTTCTTTAACCGTTTGACTTCAGTAACAACTTAACCATAATTTTAACTCACCGACTTTGTAACTAGTATGGAAAGTTTAATGCTATTTTTTACGAGTATTCATTGATTTTGATGAGGGTTTTTCGAAGAAGTTTATGGTTACCTTAAGACATATTTTTCTAATAGATATAGATTTGAAACTAGTAATTTTAATATACATTGCTAGCCTAACTTGAAACCGAAGTCTAGTCATATCACTGCTGCGCACGCAGCTTATGAATAAGAGTCCCGGTATGACTTGAAACTAGTAGAGCTTTTCCCGAATAGTTCGCGTGATTGAAGCTTATTTTAATTAGTATGTCTCACTAACGTTATTACATAAAACTTGAGTCATATCGTCCGTTGGTACTTACTTCTAATTACACGACGAACAAATTAACTTTTTTTCTAACAAAAGACTTTAAAAAATTAGAAATTTCCCCACTAACCAGTGGATAGTAGGGTCCAATTATAAACATTAACATATAGTGACCGGCGACAAGGTTCACACAACGCTTCGTTGACTCTGAGCCGAGACATTTCACTTTGAATGCGTTTTTACTCCGCGTCGAGGTGGGTTGCACCGTCTCACTGACGGTTGATGATAATTAAAATGGTAGGAATTGTTGTTATGGTGAAATGTACTGTCTTGATTCTGTTTCAGTGTGACGAGATAAGCGAGTAATTGCTGTGGAGAGGACTTTGTGTATGTTTGCGCAGTGATTGTCGATGTACTTAAGTGGGGTTTTTGCAAGGTAATTTGAATGGTGTCCGTTTTTTGGAAGTTGAAGAATTTCATTTGGAAAAAGTGTTGTCCTTTTTCCAAATGAAATTCTTCAACTTTAAATGATGATTATGACAAAAAGGAAAAAAGTATTTGGTCGGCAGAAATTACATTTTAAATCCTTCGGTGAAATGTTCACAATCATTTAATTAGGTAAGACAACATCCTTTTACCAATTCCATTGAATGATAATCATGTTACAGATGATAAAATAAAATCAAACTACGAAGAAAAGGAAAACACATGAGTGTCTAATGAAAATAAAAATAATCCCCTTTCTAATCCCCACAGTATAACCAAGTCACCAATGCAAACAGAAAAACTATCACAGCGAAAACACCTTTAAAATTACCACTCTTCAATTCCAAACCACAAACTCAGTTAACCACTTAACCGAACATTAAACCACCCACCGTACCATAGTCGAGTTTAATTAAATAAAATCAGGTGAGCTGAACTAATGAATTCAGTTGTCGGTGACACTAATCACAAAGTAATTGTGTGACCGTTTTAATGCTAATGTAATCGTTTTGATCGTCTTTCCTGTAGCTGCTTGTTTTTAACGGCGGTTAATTCTGATCTTTGTCACGCGGTGGGAACGTCCTTTTTTTTTCTTTTGTGGTTGTGTTATTATTTGCATCGTCTTTTTGTTTGTTTGTTTGTTGTACTTAATTTGATGCGTTTTTATTAAATTTGGTTTTTCACTAAAAAAATAAAACACTGGTATTTTTTAGCCTTTATTAATTAGTGTCAATGTTTACAAGTAACTGTGTAGTTTCAAATCGAAATATATCAATATATATTTCTTCTTGATGTGTTCTTTTTTTAAATGCATATGTTGTTGCCCCAGTTTAGGATTATCCCCTGTGTCATAGCTGCGTTAACAAACATACAAATTCACGGACACATGACATTCAAACTCGAAACAACAATTTGTGGATCACATAAAGAGTTCAAAGAATTGAGTAACCGTTTGTCCAGCCACCGCACCAACACCAACCGTGCAGTCAAAAGTACATGTGAATAGAAATTCCAAATTCTTTCACAGTATTATGTGCACATAATATAACTATACAAAGGATTTTGTTAAGAAGAATAAAAGCCATCCCTTACATGGTTTTGTTTTAGCGTTACCGAAAAGGACAACTTTAATCTACATACCTTCGCAAACTACATGGTTGATGAAATCCCAGACCAATACAAATGATATCCCGTATCTCAACACGGCCTTTTACTGTGTATCATCACAGGTCATTTTTGACAGAACACATCGACTAAATTTAATGTTTCAGTCTAAGAACAAGAGGTCATAGGCCAGCTCCCGTGTGAAAGGCACTAAACAGCAAATGAAGCTACACTTAACTACAAATTTCATTATTGAAATTTCAACTCTATCTTTCGATTAATAAGGTTGAAAGTCTGTTGAAGGTAATTGAGTGTTTAGGGTAGGTACATGTGCTGTCTGATGTGCATATCCATGTTACGTGGTAATCGATAAACGATTATCATTAATTTTGTTTTCGTATTACTTGTGAGCAATTTGTAACACAAAGACGGGCTATTTCTCATTTAACTTGTAATATTTGTGTCTTTATGTTAATCAGTGTTATATGTAAGGTAATATATGTATATGTAAGGTAATATATATGTAAGGTGCTGCTGATTGGTTTTCTTATGTAATAATACTCGTAACTACGGACCTTGTTGTTCCTTGAAAGTATAAATAAAGGATAAATTATCATATCAATAATTTTAATGTACTTTTTTAATGTAAGAAAATTATGTAATAAGCGCCTCTCGCCATCAAACGTAACAGTTTGGTAAATTTGATTTAAGGCCACTACTGTTAACTTTTTAAGATAAATAAATATATTAAATTAAAAAATAAAACAGCGTATAAGTGGCCACTGCTGACTAAAGGCCTCTTCTTACACGGAGAAGGTTTGAAGGTTCACGCTTGCTCAATGCGGGTTAGCGATTTCAGACATATAATTAGAAATTATAAGCCCAGGTTTCCTCACGATGTTTTCCTTCACCGTTTGTCAGTGGTGTCTAAATAATCTTAGAAAGTACATATTATTATAACTCTGAAAAAGTCACATTGGTACCTGGCCATTAGTAGGTTTCGAACCCGCACTCGCATGCATGAGAAGCGTCTTAACACTACCGGGCCACCATGACATATCAAGTCATATTACATTCATTTTAAATCTAAAAATAAGACCGAATTGTTCACCATTCACAAAGAAGTCTACAAACAAAGGACACTACCTCAAATAATTTCCACCTCATTATTTTTCAACTATTATTTTTTTAGTACGTCAAATACTCCACCTCAAAATTTTCCACTTATTTTTTTTTAATATGTCAAATATATAACCACAGACAATTAACAAACAGAGTCGCCACGTCTAATACCTTTAGGCACTGTTATTTTGTGGGCAATAAATCGTTCTATTACTTATATTTGGCGGTGCCATGATAAATACAGTTCGCGTATTATTTATTACTTGTTTGATCAGATAACTTGATGTCCACTACGGCTCAGGGGCCCAAATTGGACCAGTAAATCATAGAGGAAAGACTCTGATATGAAGACTCTTGATATATGTGGGTTTTTGGTAATCTTTGATAAAGTTTCCTTGTAATTATAAGTGTTGGGAAGATTTTCGGTGATTTTTCCTTTTTTGGGTTGGTTGGTGTGTCCTGGTTGTTTTTGTTTTGGGTGTTGTGTGGGTTTCTTGGATCAGTTATTTTGTTTTCTATTTGTTTAAAAAATAGTAATTTGTCATGAAAATCTAAGAAAACATTTAATTAAATTTTCTTAAAATATAGAGATATTCAAAAAAACTATCTGTATCTTATCTGAGGAATATTTCAGAGCAAAAGGGGTTTTTCTGAGATGACAGTTTCTTTCTAAATTCAATCAGAGTATTATTCCATGGTATGCTGGAACGCAGTTCTACGTGAGACAATGTGTTTTCTATTATGTCTTATATACTAAAGGAAGTTTTCATTTACTGAAACCCAGCAAAATTAAATATGGAAAATGATAAAAAAATTCCAAACTATTTCATTTCAAAACACTTTCTATCCAAAAATACAATTAACAAAACTACACACTACACTATTAGAAGGAAAACACAATTTTCCACAATACCCCTAAAACCGAGAATCCGACTACCACTATAATGACTATATTGATGTCTCGGTAACCCCAAACGGACGTGTCTGCCACCCCCTGTAAGACAATAGTCGTAATGAACCTGTCAATATTGCTTAGCACGACACGATTCATAGTAGGCGACGTTTTATATAATGCGAGGTAAAACAAACACTTCTATTTTATATTAGGTATTAATAAATTAGTAAAATACCTTCAAATAAAGTATTTTACGTATAAAAACATATTCACATATGATACAGTCCCTATCATGGACTTACTTTAACAAAAACTTTGAGCGGGAAACTTTGAACAATGCTGATCTTACTAATATTATAAATGGGAATGTTTGTGAGTTTGTGTGTATGTTTGTCACTCAATCACATCAAAATGGCTGAAAGGATCGAGATGAAATTTGGAACAAGGGTAAATTATGGTCTGGAATAACACATAGGACACTTTTTATCCCACAGGACCGCGGGTGCCATTAGTAGAAACTAGTTAATAATATTCAGTAGATATTGACTCCTTAATGTATATTTCTAACATGATAGTAAAGTCTTTCTATACCTATAATATATTCACTATTCAATACGTGTAAAATCATGATACGGTAATAAAAACTACTAACAGAAGTCCAACCCATTATTTTGTAACACGACCATTAACCGAACTATTGTGAACGAAAAATTCACTACATACCACACAAAAGAATTTAAAGACACTGCGAATCTTTAGTTCAATTGTCATTTAGTTATCACAATAGCCACATAAAACATAATAGGTACATAATCTGATCCATTCTTTTAAGAAGACACGAACATTTAAAATCAGATAAGACCTTACGACATAGCCTCAAACGGCGACGAACAATGACTAAATGACCCGTGAACCGAAAATATCTGTCAAAACATCATCCATCGAACGGTTGACGACTCAAAGGGATCTCATTTTGTAAGGGAGCGGCAATGGAACAATAAGCCTAATTTTCGTACAGCATTGATTGATGGCCAATCCCATTCCTCCGCTGACGTGACAAACGTTGCTGCTTTGAACGAACTTCGGGACACTACAATAGATGATATTAATATCAACTAAATGGGCGCTAAGATAGATTTCGTTTTCGTGAGCCGAAGATTAATTTCGGTATGTAAATATTTTGTAAACTCTTATTCAAGAATGATGAGGTTTAATGAGTCAATCAACATACCGAAACGAGCACAATGGAAATAACATCACATATTTAAACTGAGTTATCCCATGCAGACACCTCTAGCTCGATAGATTAATGTGTCGAATATTCTCAAAGAAAGAAATATGTTTTTAGCTCTAGACGCAATCAATTTAACAATACCTGTACCAAATCTTGAAATACATTTCCTCATAGAAACACAAAAGCCGTTAGTGGAGGCAGCTACCGTACCCTTAGAGGTCACAAATAACAGTAAAGCTCGTAAACTAGTTGCCGCATTAACCATAACGAATAAAGGCACTAAAAGCACGTCTCGACCGTCCCTGAGGGCCGTTTCGGCTGTCAATGCGAAAATTTAAGTTCGCCACACCCATGCACTCTGAAGGGTCGACCTTTGCGCCCTTTGTCTCAATCGTTGTTGCTTTTACATTCCGAGAGACCATTCCAATTGTACTCTGTACAGAATTAAATAAAACTGCTCAGTAGTTGTGCTGGAATTTTTGTGTTGTAAATTTTTACGCAGTCGCTCATTAATTTGTCTGCGTCTTCTTTTAATGCACTTTAAACTTTGTTACAATATGTCGTAAAACATCTTTTCATTAGTGCACATTCATATTTGTATAGACAAGTCAAATACATATCTAGCCACGATGAATCAAATAAGTAAAAACAATAAAAAAACCTTACTCATTCTAAAGTCAATCAGTAATGAAGATTCATTAATCTCCTCTCATTTGTGACTGTCTCAAATTGCACAACGTCTTTTATAAAACGTCTATACGATGACATTGCTTCTGATAGCCTCGAGGCTAAATAAAACATTTGTTTATATTTTATATCTATTTGATTTCATTCATTTGCTGTCCTATTCAATTGAACAACAGGCCTTAATTCCGACAACAGTTTGTGTACGTCTGTTCTAATCTTGTTGTTCAAAGGAATGTGTTACCGACATTGTGCGGCCATCTATCTTGCTATAACGACAATGTCTTGATGTATTTTATCACATTTAGCCCCGGTAGAAATATTTACTACCATTGACCAGCGTACAAAGATCTCCTTCGTCTCCTTTAATTTCTTTTGTGGTTGAACTATTAAAAGAATCTGTTTGTTCGTCTATGGGTCATGCGACATTGGTTTTTGGTTCCGTGACCGCGGTGTTAACGGTCTTATTTGTCATCTGTCAATTTGCCTTCTATTTTTGTTGGGGAATATGAAAGCTTTCGTTTAACTACGCGTGTCGTCGGCGGTGTTTTGTCATCATTATTTTTGGCCTCCTCATAATGATTATTGACAGGACCGGGGACGCGATGGATGGCTTGTTTTTTAGCTTCTATTATAATTCTAGTATTATTTATAACATTGGTTCTAAAAATAATGATACATTTGGCTCTTGTCGTTTGGGACAGATTTAGAATAAATCAATTTAAATTGTGTGAGTTTCACGTCGGTGATTTGCATTTTAAATTTAAACAAGAAATAAAAGATTTGTTACTCTCAATTAGCTTCTCATTGACTGTTTCTTTGGTCGGAACAAAAACGTTCCCATTGAAAACGAGTAATCAACGGAATTAAAGTCGAATCTGTACCAGGAGGCGAGCCCAATCTCGCGGGGTTTACGCCCAATTAATAATCGTGGTACTGTGGTGTTCAAAGTTTCGTGGAACTTTTAGATGAAGATGCCATTAAGACAATTGAATTTTTAATCACAAGGCATTACATATTTAAATATTTTGGCTGAAATTAGCTTAGGGACTTATGGTATGACTAACACCTTGTTTGTTTACGAAATAGCTGTATCAATAATAATATTATTCTGATGAAGGGGAAAGAAAAGCGTTCCAATTACATCACATGGCATCACACTACATACTACCAATTAATAATTAAAGATTAGAACAAACTTGTAGTAACTGTCATCGGAAAAACAATAGCAATTGACTGCACGGTTCGTAGGGTGGCTGGGCAACCAGCTGCCGCGCAATGTGTAGCGGCTTCGATTTCCGTACGGAGCTACTCTTTGTATGATTCACAAATTGTTGTGTCGGGTCTGGGTGTCATGTGTATATGAAATTGTATGTTTGTTAAAGCACCCACGACTTAGGAGAAAATTCTAGTGTGGGGCAACGTACCTATATTTGTTTTTTATTGATAATTTTGGCCAGTAAAAATTTGAGAAACCCTGATGTAATGGCAGCCTAAGAATTAGATCCGTGGCGCTGGCGCATCATGTTTAATTAACAAACCCCCTTGAAGGTGCGCTCCCTAAATATAGTGACCGAAAAATAATAGCCCTCGTGTGCCTCCGACTTTATACCCTTTTTCTTTGTGTTAAATGCGTGTAATATGCTTTTTTGTTCTTATCGTCTTGACCAGAACATTTTGTTTTTTGATATTTTAATAGATTGAGATTGATTAGCGTTTTATTTTTCTTTCTCCTGACTTAATTCTAACAAGGTTTGGTTAGAGCTGAGTCTGATTGAGATTTGGCGTTTTAAACGATGCAATTGCGAGTAACTGTTTCGAGTAATGTAATATGGTAATACAAAAACCTACTTGGTAATTAATCTTAGAATATATCATATATGTAGAAATGGTGTCATCATGGCTACACATTTAATATTGTTTTAGCTTTATATATTCATTTACAGCTTTATATATTTAAATGACAAAGAAAGAATATCAAGCTGATGCCTCTTATTCCATGAACATAAAATCAAGAGTAGGCTGTGCGACGTCACCGCATCTGCGTACGCTGCTCATGATGAAGAGTCCCTCTGTGACACGAAACTAGAAGAGCTTTTCTCCATTAATAAGTGAGTAAGCCCTGATTTTTAGTTAATACAAAATCAAAATCTTTTCAATATCTAGTCAAATTCATCAACAACCATATTTTGTCTCATTGTCTACATATATTAATTTATCCTTTTCTTTAACAAAACTATTAATAACATGGTGTATAAAAAGTTTTATTAAAGTTCAATTTTTGTCCCGCGTTTCGGTTCTATTATGGGGCGGCTTGGTACCATTACCTGGTACCACCGTAGTGCCTTAATCCCTATAATTAGAGCCATCCCACATGGAGTGATTGATAGCTGTAGCCTGTGAGGCACCGGCAGAGGAATGGGAATCTAATCACTTTTTATAGGATACTGGATTTAGAAGGACTGTACAATACGAGATGGATTTTGTTTACTGGCTTTGTGTAAATGAATTTGGGATCAAAATCAAGTTCAAAGTTAGGTACCAAGTAAGGTGTGCTTAAAAATGTGAATATCTCCATGAATGTCCGAAAAAACAAGCAATTTAAAGTGGTACATGATAGTTTACTCATTCAGTTGTCATCTATCACATTAGAGATTTTTACTGATATTGAGATTTAGAAGTGTGATAAATGAATCCTTTAATAAAGCAGTAATAAGATTAGTGGCAGTCACTCTACAGTAAAATCACACTGTTATAGGGCAAACCTCCACCTTATGAGAAAAGCTCTATGTTATTTCCTTTGATGTTGTCATTAGACTTATTTTTGCTTTATACACATGTAAAATTAGATATCTCAATCAGATAATTTTTGTTCAATTTATTCATTCTAATGAATGAATAAATTGAACAAAAGTGTATTAAAATTTGTTTGTATCCTGAGTTTGTATGCTCATTATTAGATGTGAAGAAGAAGAATTAGTGTGGGATAGTACTTAAAAATAGGAAAAAAGTTGAGGGGCAGTAGGCACTTACCCACCGATACATATGGAGGCTACCTTTTCTAATGCACGTTTTTCTAATACCAATTTCGGTAAAGTACATTAATAGCTACCCTTAACGCCTCCCTCAGTTGCAAGCACGGCCCCTTAATAAAAATACTATATTAAAAACGCCTATTCCTGCTTACTTTTATTAAAACCATGTAATTTTATAAAATGGCTACCAATTTATCTACGAAATCGTGAACTATAAATGTTTTGTAGCCAAAACGTGCGCGGGAGTTGATTTTTTACGGACCAACCCCTAAATGATTGTATTTTTTTTGACCCCATCATCTTTCTAAGTTAATTATGTTTGGTGTATTTTGAGTTAAACCGCTTTCGCTCGTGGCAATTTTTTTAGATGCATTTCTTTGTAATAATTTAATTATATGTTATAAAAGCCACATAATAGCAAAATTCTCCTTTTTTGGTACTAAGATTGACAGGGCCATTTTCGGTGCCTTAAATAAAATATTGTTCAAACTATTTTGACTCTTTCATGTTAATTATTTTTTGTCAATGTTTGACCCAAAAGTAAAGCATATTATGATAGATAGATTAAGGAAAATATATAAATACTAAAGTAGCCCTAAAATCTTGATTCTTGTTAATGCTTTACTTATGACAAACAAATTCGACTTACGGCTTTTCTCTAACCATTACTTACCTAATTGAAATCAAATCACATAGATCTGACGAAGTATATTTTTAAGACAGCGAACTAGCTAAAGTCATTTAAATTGTAATGTCAAAGAGATTAATAACGTTTACTAAATGGGAGCACAATTTTAGCAGAATGTACCAAACCGACACATGGTAGAGACCTTTCATAACTATATAGGTTTACAAAAAATCACCGGCCCGCGGTCATATCACGTTCGACGATCCATATTTTTTCATCGATCACCTAAAATTAATACAAAAAAAAAAAATATCCAATCACCGAATTTGGCGGATCATCACAAAGATGATGGTGATCGTCATTTTTATAAAATATCACAGAGTGAAATATTTGGAATATCGAACAAATTGCGTTTGGGTACAAAAAAAAACTTTAGACTCGATTTAGTTCTTTGTGTAAAAAATAAAGGGCGTAATTACGGTCACAATGCGGTGGTTAGCCAGGCGGCACAATTAGATTTTGACGGGTCCATGATAAATGGTTGTCTTGGGTGATGTTAACCCATAAAAACTGAGGAGACGCGCCGAGGTCACTCTCAACGTTATTTTTTGGTGAAATTGTTTTGTTTTGGTACTATATTTGATGTCTTTTCCTTGTATAATGAAAATGTTTCCTGATCTAATGTTCCTTCAAAAACATACGTTTAATTTTCAAATTCAGACACTGATAATAAAGAATTCTCTAGAGCTCATTGACATCTAAATTATTTTCAGTATATGAAAATAAATTACTTATTTTCCTAAAACTTTAAAATACATAAGTTTTTTTAACAATGTCATGACATTGTCCTTAGCTAAATGGAATCCCCGGTACCTAATTACTCGATTCACAATTTTCTTATGAATTAAAACGAAAAAACATGAATTTACCAATGCGAATGACTTCTATGTAACATAAATTAACATTTAAATTGTGTATAATTACAACAAATATTCAGCAACTCGCTAATTTGTAGTGTCATCATAATATTCAGGTATTACTTACAATTAGTACAAGATAATGGAATTGTATTATACGTGTATATTTGTTCGATGCAAGGTTAAATTATTTTGTAAGAAGTATGTAAAAAATACAATTAATATTTGTAACTGTGGATATGACATCAGTCTGTAAGTATCAATAGTACATACTAATAATAACTAATGGAGAAAAGCTCTACTAGTTTATACGTAAACCGTAATTTTTAGTTAATTTAGTATGTGTCACGATAGTTGACACTAGAAAATTAAGAAAAACAATAACTATGTCAATAGAAATTCCAAAAAATATGTAGTGTGTAAGTTTTGTTCCGCTCCACTGAACCTCTGTTTCAAAGGATAATTCACTAACAATTGGTCCCAACTTATTATTAAAAGGATCGTTTCCCTAACCGCGAATTATCAAATTTCTACCATCTTGCCCTAGTATTATCACATAAGTCCAAATGTCTTGAGGTACCATTTAAAACAACCAGTTTTACAAGAGCCCCATAAACCACGACAGCTCGAACATTTGACGCAACATTGCGAGTTAAGGCTTAAGTGACGCAAGGTCTTGGTAAACTGGTCACTTTAAAAACTCAAGACGATTAAGAGAAAATTGCAAAAGATTACAGCCTCAACCGTAATCCAAGAATCAGCTGTAATTATAAGTATTCCTTTAAAATTTTGAACATTAATTAGAGCATCTGTGATTTAAGGGGCTATTTCGTACAATATCTAACATTATGGTAGTTTCAGATAATCTATCAAAGTTATTTTAAGCATGGCGTTTATTACTGCGTTTTAATTGTTTTTCGTTTTTTAAAGTTGTTTTAGATTAAACGGTGCCTTTTATTGTGCTCTGGATGGTAAATGGGGTATTTTAGGATATCCGAAAAGTCAGTTATCAACATACACACAACAACAAAGGCCTCTTCTCACACAAAGAAGGTTTGAGCATTAATCACCACGCTTGCTCAGTGGTTTCTAAATAATCTTTAAAGTACGTACAGTTGAGAAAGAATCACATTGGTACTTGCCGTTGGTAGGTTTTAAACCCGCGACCTCATACACGAGAAGCGGATGTCTTAGACCTCTGGGTCACCACGACTCGATACACAAGAAACCCTGAAATATAATAGCTACTAAAGAATTGTTCGAGATGAAATATATTATGTATATCAAAAATACGTTACCGATATAAAAAAAAATTAAACCGTTTCAAAGATTACGATTATAAGATCATTGAATTCCTTGATATTAAAATCCTGAAAAAACTCATAGCTTAAAATACCACACTAATTGAATTAAATACGTAACATATTATTAAAAACGACGTTCAAGTAAATACATATGTAACAGGTTTTTGTGCGCAAGCGCTTATTCCTAAGGTCGTTACTCACTGAGGTGTAACGTCGTAGCTTTAGCAAAAACGTGACGTCACACCCGAGTGTGTTTGCAAAAACGTCCCTTTCTTCCCATTTAATGGACTGTGTGAAGATGACATGTGACGTAAATTATGAGTAAATTGTTATTTTTTTTATATATTTTCTATCGCGTAATTTTTATAAATTTTTTTAAGTAGTCGATGTAATAATAGAATGTTGTTCATATCCCTAGTTAATAATGTTACAATAGGGTGAATGACTATTTTTTATTTTAATGTCCGTCTTGTAGATTCTTTTAAAACATAAGAGACGTATTTTTATTTACTTGCCGAAACAAACGCTTTCGGAGACTTGGAAGTACGTTTTATTCGTAGAAATTGACGTATTTCCTCCCATTCTTAAACTTTGATTTATTTGATCTAAGTATTCTCTTATCTATTAATATTAAACTGTATCTACAAAATAATCACACATACATCCATTAATTTTATACAAAGAAAATACAATTGGTAGTCACAAAATATCTACATAACCTTTATGACAAATAGCAAAAACTACAAAATTAAATAGGAAATACCTACCATAATTCATTTGACATTTAGGATACCGCAGACTATTTCAAATGCACTTAATGCAATTACAGTGTTTTTCATAATAATTATATTGTAAAATCGTATTATCAGCGCAATAATTCTAAATCATAATGATAGGTTATGTTTTTATACCGATGCAGTGAGTTCGTGCCTTAAGTTTATTTCAAGAAATTTATTTACCAGTGTAAAACATTAAAATAGAATTTCAAACATTTATTTAAAAAGCAGCATTTAAGTGAATTATATTACTGAAATTTAACATAAAAATTATGATTTAATGTAGACTTAAATTAGGACTTCGTCCAACACTAAATAAAAACAAAATAATTCTGAAAAATACAATTTTGATCCATGAATAAAACCACAACAACAAAAACAGTTTTTTTTAAATATTACTTACAACTTCAAACACAACCGTAGCTTTTTAACGAGAGCAAAGCAAAATCGATACGTACCTTATAAATAAATTAACACACAACTTAACATACACCAAGAAAATAAGCAGCACTGTGATAAATAAAACAAACTTCTAGGAAACAACTCTACTAACTACTAAATCACCTAGCAAAAGAACTTTTTCTACACTTTTTACAGCAAACATATCATTTATTTCTTCATCTACTTCTATCGCGTAATATTTAACAAATCCCACAGGAAGATGTCGTTATTTTTTACTTGGCAAGACATTTAATTACGTACGTAGGATTTGAATTATTCAGTTGTTCGTTATGTGGAACGGTCACACACGATGGCGGTAGCGGTCAAGTCGATTCGCTGTAAGATTTCGAATTATGATCACCAGTTTTTATTATACGTTGCTTAACAACTAAGATTGTTAGAGAGATTAGACTTGAAAAGTTTTCCGACGTACTGTGAATATATTTGAGAGACGGTGTACTGTTTTTTTTCTGTAATTACTGACTGTAAGTGTCCACTATGCTGGGGCCTCTTTATTAAGCGTTGGGTGACGGATTAGTCGCCGTGCGATGTTTATCTGTGTAACGGTGGTCCGGTGCCATTTACCTCAGGAGTTGAATAAGAATGTTAGGTAAACGGGGTCGGACGAAGAATTGTGTCTTTTATATCTTTTCTTAAATATAGTAAGTATTTTTTTTATTTTTTTGAGGGGGAGAAATCATCGCTGACTAATGACATCATGTCCTGGGAGAGGCGAGAGAGAATGTAGACTCTTACCGATTAAAAACCACCCCGTTCCTGCTCCTACTTTGAGCCGGATCCCAAGTATAAGTAGTTCTTTCGAAAAATGTTAGTTATGTCGTTACATTGTTCCAATGCTTCAATTGTAAGTCTTATGACTTGTAAAAGCCTTGGCGATTATCACAGTGTCCATACTTTATCTATGAATTAACCTACCTAATTTATCGCCCAATCTCTTCTCTGTAACAATAGCTATACCTATAAGAATGTAAAAATATTAACCACCAAGAAAAAAGAAAAACAAAACCAATATCTTCAATAAAATTCATTACAAATGATATCACGAGGAAATCGCATGAGGAAAATTGTCAAACCAATTCTAATTAGCATAGAAACGAATGCACGGAAATCAGACAATAATACTAAGAAATTGTACTCAAGAACAACTAATAACGCATTAAACATTCACAGAATTTGAATCAAAGCAAGAAAATGACGGGTAATCAATGAATAATCGCACAAAACTATCTAAGAATCGCACAGAGATTTATTAAGATGAGTCACTTCTAAGATATGTGTGCAAAAAAGTTTTCTGCGAACTAAAATACTAACTGAGGTTGATTTGTCCTCCGGCGTCCATCAAATTCGAATAACACTGAACGACGACGGTCACATTTTGAGCAAAATTTTTGACATTCCGTCACCGCCCTCGGATGAGATCTTGGTGTGGGATTACATGGTGCTAATGTTTAGGACAAGACAAGACAAGGTTTTGCCTCACAAGCTTTTAATGCTTGTAAGTATATGTAACAAAAACGTTGATAATAATATTTTTTTTGAAAATATTGGTGGTGACATTGTCCAAAAATAGATTAGTTGCCTGGCTGTAGATTATTTAAAACAATTTTTATTTTTTTTATGGAATAAGCCGGTAAACCTGCAGACGTATCATCTGATGGTAAACAATCGCCGCCGCCCGTGGACACCCGAAACTCCAGGGTGTTACAAAAGCGTTGCCGGTTTTTTGGAGGTTGGGATTTTAAGGGTTCTTGGGGAATCGGGGATTTAGAAGATTAGGTTAGATTAGTTAGTCATTAATAAAATGTTATGGTATAATATTATTATGGTAATTATATCGTTGACAACACTAGTCAAACCTCTTTAAACCATTGGCAATATTCTTAAAAATATAGTCCTGTTTTACCCTTTTGGTAAAGAACTCTAAAACAACTTTTCTTAACCTACTTTGAATTGTCAAGTAGTATCAATTAAATCTAAATATTTAGATCACTAGTCCTATTATATTCTCGTAAAATGTCAAACCGGGTAATCAAAGTGTCAGTTATAAATGTCAAACTCTAGACATTTTGTTAGGCTCTATGGTTAATGCTCTAAATTGACAGGTGGCGTTAGTAGGCCATTCTTAATTCAAATATATTTAACAGTAATCAGGATTGTATTTGGTAATTTTACTTGTAGATTATACATATATGAATTGTGTTAGTGTGAGTTTAATGTAAATCCTTTATGACAATTTAATGACAGTCAAGTTAGTGATTCTAACCTAGTAAAGTAGATTTTTATATTAAAAGGTTATAGTTTATCATAAAGCTACTGCCTCGTGTGTCAATTGGGTAGGTTGGTGGGTTTTTTTGAGGAGGGGCAATCATCCAATGGCTTGTCCCGCCTTGAATGAGGCGAGAGGGAGTATCAGGGTCTTACTGGCTAAAAACCACCCCGTTCCTAATCCTGCTTTTCGAGCCAGAGCCCCGGTAATTGGGTAATATCGTTATATTCTCTAACCACATGGAAAAGTCTTAATACAACCCTATAATTAATTTTACCTACAATATTTTTTTAATTAAGTGCTATCCTCATTACATTTTCTACACATTAAACAAGTAATGTTAATATTTATACGCCGTCAGTAGATTTCATACCAGATTTATAGTTCCGGAGGATTAATTACAACTGTTTATAAATCGTGTAGTGAGAACGTACTGCTACGATATTTTATTACTAACTAATTTGTTCTGTGATTTATATTTTAGTTTTAAACATTATTTGACAGGTTTAGTGTTGCTGATTTTCGGAGTATTGCAAATGCGGTACTTGATTTTAGTAATATAATCATCATGTTTGATATTGTTGTAAGACAAATTACAAGGGTGAACTCATTCAATGATTAAAACTTCGTACTAAGTAGGTACACACAATATTTTTAAAATATAGATAATCATTTAAACGCCTCAAAAAGTCATATCATTTATTCCAATTAAACCATAAATAGGTACTTTTGAAATGTCAATTAATAAAGAAATAAATAATAGTCTGTCAGTGCGTCCGTTAGGGAAGCTAGTTTGCTCGTTCCAAAATATTTCCAGAATCACGAATCAGAACCAAGACCTGTTTTGACAAGGAGTTGTCTAATCGCTATCTGCTACGCAAACGCGCCTAAAAGACAAACTGTTAGTATTTTAATATAAAAAATATATAACACAGTTTTTAAACACAACATTGTCTAGCATTTCTTTTTTTTATTCAAACGTTTTAATGGCATCCTTCAACGCCATATAAGCCGAGTGTTCTAAGTCGCCAGTCCCCACGGGCAATGGCGTTGGATCTGCATAATAACACCTTACATGCGCCCCAGAGCGAGACAACTCCGCTTTTTTGACAAAATACTTTCCTTTGTTTTATTCGGTAGGTATATTTTTTAAATTTCAATTTTGGAATGCGTTTGATTCTTATTTTGTTTTTTTAGAAATGTGTTCCACATTAAATTTGTTATAAAGTAATGACATTTATTCACAACAAAAAAAAATCGAAATTAGTGTCACAATAACATTTGATTTTAATTTAGAATTTTGTAAATAAATAATATATTTTTCCGTTAATATCTGGGGGCATGGCAGTGCCCCCGCCAAGTCGAAATTTTATTATTAAGGATTACATAATACAATTTATTTTATTTAAGTATGTCAACAATTAGTTCTTCAAGCAATTACCTCGTATTAATTAGGTATGTCTACTATGAATCCTACTTATATTCGACTTTGCTAACACCACATTCACATAGTGACATCACAAACGCAATCACAGCATCAAATTTCATATTTAGCAACAAAATTCCAAAACATAGTTAGCTAATAAGCTTAACACAATCTGTAATTAAAAGCCATAGCCACACACATTACGAGTCCAATCAAGAAATATATGATACAACCGCTCTTAATTGCAATTTACGCACAAGCTACATTAATGATATTTACTGTTAAGAACAAAAAAAATATTGCTCAGTGTAGACTGAATGCACGTAAAGATAGTCCGTTACACATATCAGCGTAATCATCAACCACACATTATCTACGACAGCTGAAGCAACCTCTGAAGCAACTTGAGACTACCAAACCGTGACTTGACACTTACACACACCAACACACATTTACCATCCGCAAAAAACACCTACAAACGATACTCGAACTTAATAGCCACAGAATAAAGAACAAAACAGTTTCGAAATCCAATTCGCTGTTCGCATTTCAAACGCTGTCGGAACACCTACTGCACCGCAGAGTAATTACAAAAGAACAAAAGCCAATCAGAAAATTTGACGTACTGCGAATTCGTAGTTGAATTGTGTGCATACTGTGGGATGTTACGGTATATGAATTTGTCGCTTCATGTAATTGACAGAACGGAGTCGGGTTGTCCAATGAAATATGTGCAAAGGTATTGCAAGAGACAATAGGCTTGGTACATTATGTACTAAAATAGTACCTACGTAGAGTAGTTAGATGGGTAATTTTACGGTAGGTGCTTCCGACAATGGCTTCTACAAGTAAACAAAAGGCGCAATGGCTACATATTGTTCTCTATTTAAATTATTTATAAGACAAAAGAGTAGACAGCGTTCTAAATTCGAATTATTTCAAGTTGGTGGAAAGGTGATGGATTATGGTGCCTCTAGAAAAAGAAATTGTTTTTACTTTTTACATGCAACCGTTTTGTACGGTAATATTTGAATTATTGAAGAAATTATAATCTGTTAACATTAAACAAATTATGAAATGTAGCGCTTGTGCTTTCCGCTAAGGTCCCAATATAAAAAATCTAAAATGATTTCATGTTTTTTTTTAATTCGCTTCGGGATAGATTGCACTCACTTTTCTCTCGTAGTGTTATAGTAGACCATTCAATATTATAAGCATGGCTCGTTGCTATGCATCGAGCCCAATTTTTGTGACAGTACTATTATCGAGAATTTCGAAAATACCTATGAATAAGCAAATTCCAGGCTTATGATAATTTCAAAGGTAAGTCACTGATCAATTTAATATCACAATAGTGCATTGAAATATCAAGTCAGCATTCCACTGCGTTCTAATAGTCCTTTAAGACAATACGGTCGAAATGGTATTTTAATCTTTATGGAATTGTAGCATATTAAAATAGCAATATTATAATAATAATTACTAGACTCATGATCCCTAAAAGACTCGACATCCATCTTAGGAGGCTGACGTTGGGCGGATGGATCAAGGGTCTGATGCAGAAGGCAGTACTCCTCGAAACGGCACGAATTGTGCGAAGGTTCCTCTCTCTGGAGCCCTACACAAGTAGCTTTGACCATGCTCCCGCTACTAGTCGGCTCCTATTTTTATATATTTAAATGTTATTTTATTTTTTATACGATTTAAGTATTGTTAAAAAAATATAATTTTAGAGTATTCTAAATAAATATATGGAAATTACAAGAGTCACATAATAACGGCATATAGTTGTATCCTCTGGTCATCTCACGGGTGTCGTAAGAGTAGACTAAAAGCATTTAAAAACTCTGGGTTAAAAACCTTGACTTGCTTGACCAACACACCTGGGGTTTAAATCCCAAGCCAGGAGACTATAGTAAACCCTCTTATATAAGTATAGAGAAGGCTCATAGTCCCTAAGCTCTTTTTTAAGTGGAGAAAATCATCCAATGTCTTCTCCCGCCTTGGGCGAGGCGAGAAAGAGTGTCAGACTCTTACTGACTAAAAACCACCCCGTTCCTACTCTTGCTTTTCGAGCCGGAGCCCCGTTAAACCTGGTAGGTAGTCCGCAACTGCGGAGTCCCTGCGCTCTAGAATCTTTCTTTATTATATACTCACGACACAAGCAAATTTCGTGGCCAATAACTTCATTTAAGAAAAGCATTACTTGCAAATTAATCACGGAATATGAATTAAATACCTTTATATATATATATATATCTTCAAGCATTATTATCTTGTTTATCAGGTAGTAGAACTTTCTACCAATTCTATAAACACTTGTGTTAATTGACGTAATGTATATGCATGACATGACACGGTGTACATATGTAGATTACATAACGCGATTTCTAATTACTAACATTTATTAGAAAAACATGTTTTGATGGCACGATTTGTGATTGGTTTGTAACTGTGTAAGATGTACTTTTACCTACATACCTATGTGGTTAAAATTAACATCATGTCTGTTTCACTGTAAATAAATTGGTATAATAGGGTCAACCCTCAAACCCATCGTCAACGACGGGGTATGAAAATTAAAAATCTATGTCCATCAGTTAGGTAATTAAAAAGTTTTAGACAGTCCTTAAATAAAAAATGTTACTTTGATTCGTTTTGAATCAAAGTTTAGGAATTGGGAACAAATACGTAATTTCTACGTAAAAAATGTACATAGACGTGACGTCACGCCATGTTTTAAATCGATATATCTTCGGAAGTAAAATACGTGTCTAATATTTGAAAATAATCTACAAGACGGACATCTACCCTATTGGTATCTACTTTACTTCATCTAGTAAACAATGGTTATTGTGCAGCTCTGCCTATATAATCGTGGTTCAAAAAAGGTCGCTGTTTTATGTTTCTGCGTATAATAAATCTTTACTTTTAAGCATTAGTCTATAAATACCAACACAGCTATACCTATAAAATCCACATCTCCAAATAAACTAAGAATAGACATCAAAATCTTTGAAGAAAATAATAAAAATTAATCGCTTAGCCACCAAAAGTCGCCATCTTAGTATTTTTCCTGGCATCAAAACGAACAATCATGATTTTTACTACCAATTAATTCTAAATATCAATCACATACCCATAGAGAAAAACTACAGCCATCAAATATAAAAAAAAACTGATGTTGGCACTTTCTAAAAAATACGTTTTACGAATAACTTGATCGTTGACGTTTTAAATGGTAATGGCATGTGTAGTAATGATGGTTACCAATAAAACCTTTATCCACGCACAATTTGAATCGATAGTTAATCGATAGCAATCGAGAATCGAGAGGAATCGAGTCAATGCTACTTAATTGCAATCGTTTCGATACACATCGTGTCGTCTAGTCGTAGGGACATATCGAGTTGTTGAGGTCAGAGATACATAGATTATAAAAACTGCAACGTTCGATTTTATCTATATGTTTAATCTAGTAAATGATTAATAGATTTATAATACTGGTAACTAAATGATTGACATAAACGCACATACGAAAATATAGGTCGTAACAATGTTTTTAAGATGCAGAATTGAAATATCTAGAAATATTAACCAGATTCAAGAATTTGAAGTGGGCAAGCCACATAGACGCCTGAAGGTTACGACCAACGACATTTAGGTTAAGCAGACATACCCTTTTTAACTAACCTACGAAGAAGAAGCAAGAAATGAGAATGAAGACAAATTTTCGCGCTTGCTGGCAATGCTTCTACCGGAGTTATACCACGATCTCACAGAAAAACAACGATTGCGTTGCGTTTCGTTGTGTAAGTGAGGTTACAATCAATCCGGTACCAATCTTTCCAATCCCCGACTCTCCAACAACTCTTCAATTACTAAGCCCAAAAAGGCGACAACGCACTTGTAACGCCTCTGGTATTTCGGGTGACAACGGCAGCGATTGCTTACCATCAGGTCATCCGTCTGCTCATTTACTGGCCCATACAAAAAAAATAGTTGTACTTTAGTGCAACTTAAACAAAACAGTAAAATATTATCATAGAATTTGTTTAGAAAATAATGATTGTTTGTGAAGGCGACGCTATTTCCATGGAGGTCGAACAATAAAATAACAATTAAATAAAAACTACATCGATTTCTATCACAATAGTCGTAAGAAACAAAGATGTTGTCACGTTGAGCTCATAAAACATAGAAACTCTTTTCTTTCGATGATTCCTAATTGATATTTATGGCGTTTTAATTGTTTTGTAATGGGAAAGATATACATGTTTGAGTTTTAAAAACTTCAGCTTGTTGGTCGTGTCGTGGCCAGGACAATTGTAGAAGTTGATGGTTCAAGATTTAAGGCAATCAATGTATAAAAAGATCGTAAAGACTGTTAATATAATATATATTATAGCTAGATAGCATGGCATATTTTCAATATAACATTTTGATTGGCACACACGCAGACACATGTATAATACTATTATATTATTGTATTTAAGGCAGTTGTCCCACCGGCAACGATGAACGAGTAACGAGTAGAGCTAGAACTAGAAACGAGTGAAAACGAGTGAAAACAAAAACAAACAAGTGAAGCGAGCACTCGCCGGCAGTGTGAACAGTCAGCGATCAACTATTTGTATATGCATCTCTTTTGTTTACACGGAAAGTATATCTATTGTACGTTTCTTGAGCGAGAAAATAGCCGATAGTCAGTCGTTCACTCGCCGTTGGTGGGACAACTGCCTTAGCCTTGAAACTACAATATTTATAAATGGAATTACTTGTTTTACTTAAACAAATCATCTAATCTAAAATAATTCACTTTGAAATTGAAAAACTGGCTGCATTTTCTCGTTTGGTAAAAAGTCAAAAGGCATTTTAAGAAATCCTTTTCAATATCATTTTCAATTAATGATTTTCATATAAAATCATTTTCAATATTTGGCTTTAATTGAAATAGCAATTCATAAAAAATAAAATATTGGTCTTGACGATAAAAATTAATGACATTCAACATTTAATATTAATCTACATATATAACATAACTCATACATATCAATTACTCCATATTAAATAAAGCTATTAACTTTAATAACGCACTAAATAATTTAATCAACATAGTTTTAATCACCTAAAAATAATCTAGAACTTCTGGGCCAACGAAATTACTATGTCATAAAAATATCTGTAATTATTTTAATGTGTTTTTGGTGAAACCATTCCGTGTACGATTACTTCTCGGAAATATGTAGTGACAGACGGATATACATGATTTAGCTTTTGTAGGTTCAAAACTTAGAAAAACCTTAAATATCAAGTTGATATAAAGGTATATAAGCTTTGATAACTTGGTCGCGTCCAACTGGAAGTCATTGGGGGAAGGCCTATGTTCAGCAGTGGACGTCTTATGGCTGAGATGATGTAAGCTTTGATAGTTGTCTGCTAATTTCAATACTACTGCTATTCACACATTTTTAAATATTAATTAATCTCTTATCTATACTTGTAATCACGATCCGTACAATAAAATATAATTAAAATAATAAGTCACTCAACATGGCATTCGGCATTTTAATTATGAATATGCAAAATGATGACAAAACAATTCTAAAAATATACTTTGTAACACATACATTACAAAATTCCCACATTAAGACAATCGTCAATCTTAAAGTTGTGTAGCTAAGACAGAAACTGCATCAGCTGTGCACATCAAACCGTTCTATCAAAGATCAAATGTTAAAAGCAACATTATAAAAATGGTAAACGAACCAACTTATTGGACGACAAGAACCAGTTGTGGGCAATTTGAATTAATGGATTTGTCATCGCAATTAATTTTAGAGGAATTAATATACAAGCGGCGAACCCAAAGAGTTATTTTTTATGTATATAAATTGACATATAATGGAGTCTGGGCGATCTATGAAGCGGTGACGGCAAATTGATTGACAAATTGCGTGACGAATTCAAAATAGGTGGATTTCTTTTGAGTGTATCTGTTGTAAAAGTCGTTTTGGATGTTGGGGCTTTGAAATGGATGATATTAGAGCGGGAGCGATTTTCCATAAACGTATAGACGCTTTAAACAAAACTGCAGTACCTTATAAAGAATTCGATGTCGATGCTGCAGACGAAAATCATTCAACCATAAATAATGTTGACGGACAAGATCAGGATATACTTGAAGCAAATTCAAAAGTCAGTTCCCAAACAATTATTGCAGAATTCAATATAAAAAATAATAATAGCCATAACTAAAGTACCTACGTTACAAAATAATTGCACCTATATAGGTCCCGATGATGTCATATACGGATTTGTCATGAAATTCTTAGTCAATAAGTACCGAGATGAAAAAATAGCGATCGAATATCGATAACAAGATCAAAGTGTGACTCCATCGCTTAAATTAACACTTGACCTCCGATATGTATCTGGTAGAAACATATCTACTGCACTTAGGTCGAATAAAAAATTGTTGAACAAAATTGAAACTACAATACTGAGTTTATTTATATCATTATCTATTCTTAGATTTAATGATTCATCTATAATATTTTTAGTATTTTTTAAAGGTCGACCGACATTTATAAGGTTTTTAAATTTTTAGTTTTTTGTTTGCTCTGGGATTGCAGTCAGTATTTAAGGTTAATCTCCTTCCATAGGTATAATTAGGTGTGTCTAATTGTTTTTTAAATAAACTAAACTATTAATTCTATTATTATTTGTTTCAGTATCCCCATCTAGTTTCAATTCAACATTAGCTTCAGCAATATTTCCATCTCCATTCCACCCGCTGACTTCAAAGCCCAATTCAATAGTTGTAAAAGTCTTAGTTAACGGTTTGAAGTTCTCACGACAGATCGATCCCGATTACGAGCTATGTTCATTATTAGTCAATCTGCTTTATTGAAAACGAATGCCGCCTTTGATCGGCACTATGTCAATTTCTATATATCGAAGCCAATCGTCTAATGTCTTCCGAAGTTTATTGTTTTTTTGGTAATTAGTGGCTTTTGAACGATGCCTTTTAATTGTACACCTCCGTTGAAGTACTTTTAGGAAATGTTAATGGTGACGCGTTCTTTGAAATTGGTGGTCAATAGGAAAGGTGTTTTGTCTAGCCGAAAGGTATCGGGTGTTTTGATGAGAGAACTTGTTTTGTAGATGTTGTAATTAATTTGGTG
Source organism: Spodoptera frugiperda (assembly GCF_023101765.2). Lineage (NCBI taxonomy): Eukaryota > Metazoa > Arthropoda > Insecta > Lepidoptera > Noctuidae > Spodoptera > Spodoptera frugiperda. Next base: position 10,583,831 of record NC_064214.1, on the reverse strand, counting down.
ATTAGTAAAAAGTATAATTTGATATCAAAGCTTGTTTTTTACAAAGATGATACCCGAATAGCGGATGAGGCTACAAAGACTATGCAATGCATTGTGCTCTTATAAATAATTACTTAAAATACATTGAATACTACGAGGATAGAAGGCTTCTAAAAGAATTTCAACAAAAAAGTCAAATTCAATCAATTACCAAGCAATAAATTAAAAATTTACCCAAACAAACACACGAATCAGTTGAAGTGTTGCCATAGTGTTGCGACATTGACATTCCAGACAGCACGCTACCAAAAATATCTATCATTTAATTTATTTAATTTGCGCCTCTAATTACACACAATCATCATTGAACGTGATTTCTCGTGACGCCTCACAAGGTAGTCTTTTGTACCACCGTCAATGCGTGTCAGACATATGTTTTGCCCGGTAACCTTTCCAAAAAACCAGTTTGAGAAGACCCCCGATCACTTAAACTCACTACGTCCAATAATCCAATTTCGCGGTTATTCCGAGAAACGATAAAGTCCTAGACAAAATGGTCGCTCGATACCATTATCGGAGACTAGTAATCAGGTGTAATCACAGAACAACGAATGATTTTTCGTCGTGACGTGTTTTTTTGTCAAATTATTTTGTTAGTCTTTTTTTTGCTGGATTTTTGATTCAATGTCAAAGATCGTCGCTCGTTCGATTGACAACAAATTACATGTGATTATTTGTGGTCAGTATAAATAAGACTTCGGTAACTATCTGTTTGTGTTCACATCCTGTTCAATTTTATGTGGACAGATTATAATGGATGACAGGAAAATTTTGATAAATCTATGAGCGGACAAAAACAATAGACGTCAGTTCTTATCCTATTTGGGAATTACTTTTCCTCTAAACTTGATATTTACCTATCAGTTTTTGGGAACAGAAACGAGGTTTGCTTATCAATGCAGATTGATATAAAGAAAACGAAAAGAAGACACAAGTAGAAACAACCCTGAAAAACAACCTTAGCTGTGTATGTGCTGCAAATCAAATATATCACAATAACAGCAATTAATATCAACTAAATCACTACCATCTTCAATAGAACACCACTACCGTACCACAAAATAGTTCGCAGACAGCAACATAAACATACACACACAATATACAATAAAATTATATACTTAACAAGCGATACCCCCTCCATTGAATGCGCACAGGTCGTTAGGCTTGAAGCAGCATAAATAATAACATACGATTTAGCAGGAGGAGTACAACCACTATCAAATGATCAATGCAAGAACAATCGCTATTGTGGCGAGCTGCCGGCGGCGTCTGTCACTGGGTGGGTGCAGTTCGGTGCCGGGTCGTGCATGTGATGTAATGCACGATTATGTTGGGAATACGACATTATTATTCCGTTTAATGCGCGGGTAAAGTTGCTTTGTAATAATGATCGGTGTGAATTGTTGCTGTTTTGTTGTCAGTGTGCTGTGTTTTCCGTGTAACTGTGTTATGTGGTGTTTAAATAAATTACGTTTTGTTTATAAATTTATAAAACAGGATCGTCTTTTGAACTGAGAAAAGTATTTTATTTTTCTGTCAAGTCTTTCTATAAATTTTGCTTAGGACATATAGTAACAATTAAATAATAGTGCACACGTAGATAAAAATGCGAAAACTATTAAGATAGCTATAAATTTAAAAAAAGTCGTCTGCTATATAACATCGACATCACACAAAGTTCACAACAGTTTACAAGTTACAAAAACTTTGAACCGAAGTGACATTGTTATCAGCTCAACCTCAAACACCTTTAGAAGCATTTGAGGTATAAATCGAAGGTATCTTGGAGGTGCGGACGGGTGGTGAAAGTTCAGCCGCGTATCGGCGCCGAAGCCTGCAGGCTACGGCCTACGCGAGGGGTGATCTTGAGTACCGATTGTAAAACGATATAGTTAAAATGATAGAACAGTTTTGGTATTATTTGGTATTGTAATAGACACGTAGTTGAGACTACCTCGTTGGTCGAGTGGTAGCAAGTTCCAGACAAACAAGGGGACTATGAATTGATTCCCATGTTGTGCAAAGTATTACTGGGGTTCTTTTGGTTATTCGAAATTTCTCAGTAGTCACACGGAATTTGGAATTGTGCCCAGTATATGGCAATGTTAGATTAAAACTGGAGTGTTCAAGTAATAGGGGGTGAGCCTATTGAGGTTATTACAAGAGACTTGTAACACAAATACATTTTACAGCAATATTATGTGCCGTGATTTGCACCTCTGCCTATCCCTTCGGGGATCAAAGGCGAGGTGAATGTACGACGTCGTTGTCTCGTAATTTCGTGGAAATCTTATTTTCAGATAGATTCATGTCCCTGAGAGACTTTTAACATGTAAATGTGTATTTTCGTACTTACATTTATCAATCACAATTTTCAAATTAATATCAACCAGCAATTAAAATCAACACACACACAAATATGATGACAGAACCAACTCAAAAATAACGTTCGTCCATAAAAATAATATCGCAAATTAAACGTTTCAATATCGTACCGCCCCATTGCGACTTCTAGCTCAGCGTCGAACACAAGCGCGGTGGACAAGCGATAGGCTATTAAGGATTTATAGCGAACAGATTGCTATCATTACTCTACTCTGGATTATGTTGTTTGAATACGTTATTAGGACTTTGTATGTTGGTGGCTACAATTTTATTGCTATTTTTCTAGAACATACGATATGTAATTGCTGTGGCTAATGTTAGTTTGAGACTGGAGTGTTGAAGATGGTTTGTGTGGTGTGAGTCATGTGAGAATTATTTTTGTTCGAATTCTTATAGGATGTTGAGCAAATCAACAGACGTAGAGGAATGTATGACCTAATTTTTTTTGTGATTTATGAAGATCACCATAAAATTAATCCATCAAATAATATCCGTCAATCCGTTGATGAATATCACATTATCTATCTATGATTTATGCCGGCAACAAGCTTATAACATCTCTGGTCTTTTAGGTGTCTATGCGCGACGGTTATTGCTTACCATTAGGTGACCGTCTGCTCGTTTACTGGCCTGCACCGTAAAAAAAAACACTCTTAGGAAAACAAAAGAAGATTTTTTACGTAACATCTTCTCTTTAGACGTTATTTTGCATTCATCCTGAATTCTCTTTCCTTGATTATCTTCAGTGCCAAAGTTTAAAACAACAATATTTTTATTAAAAAGTACTTACAGCCCCTTAGCAGACGTAAATCAGACCGTATTAAAAGAAAATCGACGATTTCGCAGAAGCACCTTGTCAGCATCTAGAATAGGCACAGTTCCTATGCTAGCCAGACCCAAACAGCTTATGAGCAAACAATAATGACTGTTATTACATCCACGCCCTTTGCTTTCTCTAAATTATGACTCTCACAGCTATTAAATGCGCACCTAGCCTCGTTCCATCCTATGACCATAGTGCTGCTACTTGCAAATGGATCTTTAACATGCATCCGCAAACGCTTTGTCTTTACATAAAACTAAATTGACAAAATATTATTAAACTTGTAAATGAAAAGCATAAGTCTTCATAGGTGTGTCCATAAACGATTTTTTTTAATGAATAGGGCGCAAACGAGCATACCGATAACCTGATGGTAAGCAATCAGCGCCGCGCCGCCCATGGACACCAGAGGAGTCGTAGGTGCGTTGCCAGCCTTTGAAATTACGTAGGTAAACACATTGCACTTTACAACAGATCTTTTACAAGTTCAATTGTTAATAAATTAAATAGTATTCACTTAACAGTAATTCTTAAATACATACGTAAGAAAATCACACAGAAAGCCATCACAATGAGCGGCGATTCCGGCCAAACTTTTCGCTAAATCGATTGACGTTATCGAAGGAATTAGCCAAAGTTCCTTCGACCGTGCTCTTCGAAACTCCATATCACATCCTTCGAGTTTCCTTCTTTTAATTGCGATCCAATGAACCGCTACTAATTTCCCCTACTTCTGGCGACCCCTGGACAAGTTGTTCGGTCTTCGTAAACAGTACGATCGATTGAGTAGGTCAAATTTGCTAAAGTCAGGGTCTGATTGTGTTTCGTTTCTATTTCTTCGTCATTTTCTTGAATTTGTTTTGTTATATTTATATATTCTGCGTGTTTTCTGTGATTGTGTCATTTTAGTAAAAAAATAGATCGTTTCTTTGCTTTAAGTGCAGTAAGCATTATGACTGCTAAACAATCTTGAGTTAGAAGAGTCTGTCTTGTCTGCCGGTATATGAGACATAATAGAAAACACATTGTGTCTTGCGTTGATCTGCGTTCCGGTACACCACGGGTTCTGTTTTTGCGGCGTAACGACATAACGCAGTATATACCAAATGAAATGAAAAAGAGATTAAATATAACAAACAACAACCCTGAGTCGCCACCACCACTCACACAAGAGACAAAACATCAAAACATCCACAACAAAGCCAAGACAAGTCCACAAATATAGGTAGCTATAACTAGAGATACCAACTTCAGACACAAGGGTCGTCGATGTGACAGGAATGCATTCCTAGCATGCCCCGGGCAGTCGAGATTCCACGAGACACTCGCTTTATTGGTTCAAGTCAATCTGAGAGCTGACTGAAGTTTCAGTGGTTTGGTTGTAAGAGGGTCGACTTTACTAAGATTTTGTTTACTTGTGTGCGATGAAGGTTATAGCAATATCTTGGTTTTAAAGTCAATCTAAGTTAAGGAAAATTACTTAGTAACACGTAAAGTATATGTGAGACACGTATTTTTATTTTCTTACGTAAATACTTTCGTAGATACCTATATCGATTTGAAATATCGTGTGACGTCACTTCTAAGTACATTTTATACGTAAAAATGACGTATTTGCTCCCACTTCTAAACTTTGATGCGTTTTATGTAAATATTGTTATCTTATATGATAAAATAAAAAAAAATTTTTTCATTAACTAACTGACGGCTTAAATATATTTTTGTTTATGTCATCATCCCTATTATAATTGTAAGCGAAGATTTTCCTTCATATAATGTTACCTCTATCTCCAAGAAAAGTTTTACATGACATCACAAATTATGTAGTAACCATAACACAATTCCTTCATAATCCAACATTTAAATTCCATTTTTATTTTCATAGTTCGCTTTCGCTAAACAGAACACCGTCTGTGTCACTTCTACATAAACATTGTTAGTGATACCCAGTTTTATCACAGTTTTTATTATAGGCCGAACATAAAACAAAGCTATAATTTCGAATCATACTATTTTAATAACTAGGTTGTGTAAACGACACGTATTGAAAAAGATTTTAGCATTCTTTTCGAGATTTCATTTCGGTTGTCTTTTGAAATTGGAGGGCATTCTAGATTCTAGATGGTTTAAAAACAAATAGTATCTCTGAAATTATAGTAGATAAATTAATAGCTATCAGGTATATTATAGTGGAAGATTCCTTCAAACATTTAATTCCTATTTTATACATTAGTTTAACACGTTTTATTTCTTTTTTATTTAGATTTAGGTATTTTTAAATTGTAAATATTTTAGTCATAGTTAATATGGTTTAATATAATTAATAACTGTAGTATCTTTACCACATATAAATATTAAAATGTTTGACTATTAGCTTTAACTTGTAGACAGTATGTATGTAAGAATTCCAATACTAAATTACCATTTTTTTTAAATTGTCATGGACCCAGCGAAAATCTCTAAACCACAACTCATGGCCAAACTCTTCTGTAGTAGCATTTAAATCTCAAAACTGTACATAATAAACAAAATAATTTACAAAACAAACCAACACACATAACAACAACAACACAAAAACGTATAAACGGTGGACACTCAACCCAATTCGTTAAAGGATCTCGAGCAAATTAACCTGTCGACTGTACTTCCACACAATTTGGCACAGCGATACGATATCTTGAAGGAAACGCGAGGCAATACTTCTGATGTCGTCTGTACAGGTACTTGAGGGAGAGTACTTAGTTGGGTAGGGTGCGTTTGATGGCGGGTGGATATTTTTTCATTACTTTTTTGAAACGTTTCATCACTCTAGGATTTTCTCCTGTGTCGTGAGTGTGGTTACAAACACACAAGTTTACATACATGACACCTAGACCCGAAACAATAATTTGTGGATCACATACAGAGTTAGTTTATGCGAGAATCGAACCCAATACACGTAACGTAGCAGCCGATTGTCCATCCACCACGACAACCGCGCTGTCAATATAGTATGTTTGTTGATTAAAATAGAGAAAAATTGTGAAGTAGTTGTCGGCATAGTCAAAATTAAAACTCAAATCTCTTTGTGGGTGGAACTAATATTTTTATTGTCCTTTTTCTAGTTTAAAATCTGTTTGGCTTTGTTTTTTGACCAACGATGCAGCATGCTTAAACGAGTGTCAAAAATAATAACTCGAGAAAGGTACGTTACTTCACCCATTGCTTTACACAATTGTTTGTTTAAAACATCTAATGAACTCGTCAGTAATCAAATTAATACGTAATTATTACTTCAAAGAACAACTCGCCCACACTAAGGCCCTACCCCAACCCTACAAAGAAACGCGAGCATGTCCTTCACTAAGTGATGGGACGACAAGCCAGGGCCGGATTACAAAGACGTATAACAAAATAAATGACGCCATCTTTCTTTTCCTACGTGACGAAATTCACAGAAATCACTTCCTTGTTTTCCTCAGGTGTTATATGGAACAATTTGTAAGATCTATTTGCGAGCTTTACTCGAAAAATTGTGGTTTCATTTGTGATAATTTTCTAAGAGTTAAAATTTAGGTTGTTATTGTGTAGAACTGGGTACATTGTCAAAATATTTATCTCTGCTTTTGGGGACTGGATTGTTTTGATTTAAATTAGGTTAAAGTGAAATGGAGTCATGATTATTTTTGTTCGCATTGTGTTTGCCAAATTGCTTTTAGGATTTCATTATCACAATTTTATCATAGCTGTATGGCTAGATATGTGAGTGTCTTGTATGTGACGTTACATTTCGCTTTATTATTATACTAACCTTATTTCCTCTTGAATCATTCTATCTATTAAAACTGTCTGTCCATTTTAGCATACAGACACACAGACGGCAGAAAGCAGAACGTTTGCAAATTCCTAATTTTCGATTACACATAAACTTTTTTTCACTCTTATCTGCATCGATCAACAAAAATATAATCGACATTCTCAAGTCCGTCCCCCTTAGAAGGACATATGGCATGACATCGAGAATTCGCCGTACGCCCCAGAAAGGTAATTACAACAGTGTGA